>NW_026059312.1:21260-29955 GCF_023721935.1 Panthera uncia | reverse complement strand
AATTTTTTTTTTTTCAACGTTTTTTAATTTATTTTTGGGACAGAGAGAGACATAGCATGAACGGGGGAGGGGCAGAGAGAGAGGGAGACACAGAATCGGAAACAGGCTCCAGGCTCCGAGCCATCAGCCCAGAGCCTGACGCGGGGCTCGAACTCACGGACCGTGAGATCGTGACCTGGCTGAAGTCGGACGCTTAACTGACTGCACCACCCAGGCGCCCCTATTCAGGGCCTTTTGTGGTTCCGTATGAATTTTAGGATTGCTTGTTCTAGCTTCGAGAAGAATGCTGGTGCAATTTTGATTGGGATTGCATTGAATGTGTAGATAGCTTTGGGTAGTATTGACATTTTGACAGTATTTATTCTTCCAACCTGTGAGCACGGAATGTTTTTCCATTTCTTTATATCTTCTTCAATTTCCTTCGTGAGCTTTTTATAGTTTTCAGCATACAGATCTTGTACATCTTTGGTTAGATTTATCCCTAGGTATTTTATGCTTCTTGGTGCAATTGTGAATGGGATCAGTTTCTTTATTTGTCTTTCTGTTGCTTCATTGTTAGTGTATAAGAATGCAACTGATTTCTGTGCATTGATTTTGTATCCTGCAACTTTGCTGAATTCATGTATCAGTTCTAGCAGACTTTTGGTGGAATCTTTCGGATTTTCCATGTATAATATCATGTCATCTGCAAAAAGTGAAAGCTTGACTTCATCTTTGCCAATTTTGATGCCTTTGATTTCCTTTTGTTGTCTGATTGCTGATGCTAGCACTTCCAACGCTATGTTAAACAACAGCGGTGAGAATGGACATCCCTGTCGTGTTCCTGATCTCAGGGGGAAAGTTCTCAGTTTTTCCCCATTGAGGATGATATTAGCTGTGGGCTTTTCATAAATGGCTTTTATGATGTTTAAGTATGTTCCTTCTATCCTGACTTTCTCGAGCATTTTTATTAAGAAACGTTGCTGAATTTTGTCAAATGCTTTTTCTGCATCGATTGAGAGGATGATATGGTTCTTATCTTTTCTTTTATTAATGTATCATGCTGATTGATTTGTGAATGTTGAACCAGCCCTGCATCCCAGGAATGAATCCCACCTGATCATGGTGAAAAATTCTTTTTATATGCTGTTAAATTCGATTTGCTAGTATCTTATTGAGAATTTTTGCATCCATATTCATCAGGGATATTGGCCTGTAGTTCTCTTTTTCTACTGGGTCTCTGTCTGGTTTAGGAATCAAAGTAATACTGGCTTCATAGAATGAGTCTGGAAGTTTTCCTTCCCTTTCTATTTCTTGGAATAGCTTGAGAAGGATAGGTATTATCTCTGCTTTAAATGTCTGGTAGAATTCCCCAGGGAAGCCATCTGGTCCTGGACTCTTATTTGTTGGGAGATTTTTGATAACTGATTCAATTTCTTCACTGGTTATGGGTCTGTTCAAGCTTTCTATTTCCTCCTGTTTGAGTTTTGGAAGTGTGTGGGTGTTGAGGAATTTGTCCATTTCTTCCAAGTTATCCAGTTTGTTGGCATATAATTTTTCATAGTATTCCCTGATAATTGCTTGTATTTCTGAGGGATTGGTTGTAATCATTCCATTTTCATTCGTGATTTTATCTATTTGGGTCATCTCCCTTTTCTTTTTGAGAAGCATGGCTAGAGGTTTATCAATTTTGTTTATTTTTTCAAAAAACCAACTCTTGGTTTCATTGATCTGCTCTACAGTTTTTTTTAGATTCTATATTGTTTATTTCTGCTCTGATCTTTATTATTTCTCTTCGTCTTCTGGGTTTGGGGTGTCTTTGCTGCTCTGCTTCTATTTCCTTTAGGTGTGCTGTTAGATTTTGTATTTGGGATTTTTCTTGTTTCTTGAGATAGGCCTGGATTGCAATGTATTTTCCTCTCAGGACTGCCTTCGCTGCATCCTAAAGCGTTTGGATTGTTGTATTTTCATTTTCGTTTGTTTCCATATATTTTTTAATTTCTTCTCTAATTGCCTGGTTGACCCATTCATTCTTTAGTAGGGTATTCTTTAACCTCCATGCTTCTGGAAGTTTTCCAGACTTTTTCCTGTGGTTGATTTCAACCTTCATAGCATTGTGGTCTGAAAGTATGCATGGTACGATCTCAATTCTTTTATACTTATGAAGGGCTGTTTTGTGACCCAGTATGTGATCTATCTTGGAGAATGTTCCATGTGCACTCGAGAAGAAAGTATATTCTGTTGCTTTGGGATGCAGAGTTCTAAATACATCTGTCAAGTCCATCTGATCCAATGTATCATTCAGGGCCCTTGTTTCTTTATTGACCACGTGTCTAGATGATCTATCCATTTCTGTAAGTGGGGTATTAAAGTCCCCTGCAATTACCACATTCTTGTCAATAAGGTTGCTTATGTTTGTGAGTAATTGTTTTATATATTTGGGGGCTCCTGTATTCGGCGCATAGACATTTATAATTGTTAGTTCTTCTTGATGGATAGACCCTGTAATTATTATATAATGCCCTTCTTCATCTCTTGTTACAGCCTTTAATTTAAAGTCTAGTTTGTCTGATATAAGTATGGCTACTCCGGCTTTCTTTTGACTTCCAGTAGCATGATAAATAGTTCTCCATCCCCTCACTTTCAATCTGAAAGTGTCCTCAGGTCTAAAATGAGTCTCTTATAGACAGCAAATAGATGGGTCTTGTTTTTTTATCCATTCTGATACCGTATGTCTTTGGTTGGCGCATTTAGTCCATTTACATTCAGTGTTATTATAGAAAGATATGGGTTTTGAGTCTTTGTGATGCTTGTAGGTTTCATGCTTGTAGCGATGTCTCTGGTACTTTGTCTCACAGGATCCCCCTTAGGATCTCTTGTAGGGCTGGCTTAGTGGTGATGAATTCCTTCAGTTGTTTGTTTGGGAAGACCTTTATCTCTCCTTCTATTCTAAATGACAGATTTGCTGGATAGCTGATTCTCGGCTGCATATTTTTTTCTGTTCATCACATTGAAGATCTCCTGCCATTCCTTTATGGCCTGCCAAGTTTCAGTAGAGAGATGGGTCACGAGTCTTATAGGTCTCCCTTTATATGTTAGAGCACTTTTATCCCTAGCTGCTTTCAGAATTTTCTCTTTATCCTTGTATTTTGCCAGTTTCACTATGATATGTCGTGCAGAAGATCGATTCAAGTTACGTCTGAAGGGAGTTCTCTGTGCCTCTTGGATTTCAATGCCTTTTTCCTTCCCCAGATCAGGGAAGTTCTCAGCTAGTATTTCTTCAAGTACACCTTCAGCACCTTTCCCTCTCTCTTCCTCCTCTGGAATACCAATTATGTGTAGATTATTTCTCTTTAGTGCATCACTTAGTTCTCTAATTTTCCCCCTTCTGGATTTTTTTATCTCTCTTTTTCTCAGCTTCTTCTTTTTCCATAATTTCATCTTCTGGTTCACCTATTCTCTCCTTTGCCTCTTCAATCCGAGCCGTGGTCGTCTCCATTTTATTTTGCAGCTCATTAATAGCATTTTTTAGCTCCTCCTGGCTGTTCCTTAGACCCTTGATCTCTATAGCAGTAAGTTCTCTGCTGTCCTTTATACTGTTTTCAAGCCCAGCGATTAATTTTATGACTATTATTCTAAATTCACTTTCTGTTATATTGTTTAAATTGTTTTTGATCAGGTCGTTAGCTGTCGTTATTTTCTGGACATTTTTTTGAGGGGAATTCTTCCCGTGGTCATTTTGGATAGTCCCTGGAGTGGTGTGGAACTGCAGGGCACTTCCCCTGTGCTGTCTTGAATAACTTGCGTTGGTGGGCGGGACCGCAGTCAGACCTGATGTCTGCCCCCAGCCCACCACTGGGGCCACAGTCAGACTGGTGTGTGCCTTCTCTTTCCCTCTTCTAGGGGCGGGATTCACTGTGGGGTGGCGTGGCCTGTCTGGGCTACTTGCACACTGCCAGGCTTGTGGTGCTGGGGATCTGGCGTATTAGCTGGGGTGGATCGGCAAGGTGCACAGGGGTGGGAGGGGCAGGCTCAGCTCGCTTTTCCTTTGGACATCCACTTAGGGAGGGGCCCTGCGGCACCAGGAGGGAGTCAGACACGCAGGAGGGATGGATCCGCAGAAGCACAGTGTTGGGTGTTTGCGCGGTGCCAGCAAGTTCCCTGGCAGGAACTGGTTCCCTTTGGGATTTTGGCTGGGGGATGGGCGAGGGAGATGGCGCTGGCGAGCACCTTAGTTCCCTGCCAAGCTGTGCTCTGTTGTCAGGGGCTCAACATCTCCCCCTCTCGTTTTCCTCCAGCCCTCCCGTTCTCCGAGCAGAGCTGTTAACTTATAACCTTCCAGAGGTTAAGTGCTGCTTGCTGTCCGAATACACTCTGTCTGGCCCCTCTGCTTTTGCCAGCCAGACTCGGGGGCTCTGCTTTGCCAATGGGCTTCCCCCTGCCCCGGCTCCCTCTCGCCAGTCCATGTAGCACGCACCGCCTCTCCGCCCTTCTTACCCTCTTCCGTGGACCTCTCGTCTACGCTTGGCTCTGGAGAATCCGTTCTGCTAGTCTTCTGGCGATTTTCTGGATTATTTAGGCAGGTGTGGGTGGAATCTAAGTGACCCGCAGGACGCGGTGAGCCCAGCGTCCTCCTACGCCACCATCTTCCCAGAAGCTCCTGGCAGTTTCTTATAAAGTTAAACATTTGTCAACCCTGTAACCTAGGAGTTCCACTCCCAGGTGTTTATCCAAGAGAAAATTTATATTCACAAAGAGACATGTACTAGAACATTTATATCAGTGTTATTCATAATAGCCCTAAAATGGAAACAACCAAATATCCATTCATAGGAGAATTTATTATAAGTTGTGATATTTTCATACATTGGACTATGGCTCAGCAATAAAAAGACGTAAACTATTGATGCACTCAACAATGTAGGTGAATCTCAGAGACATTATGCTGCGTGAATAAAGCCAGACGCAAAAGAGTACGTTCTATGAGTCCATTTGTGTGTGGTTCAGAACTAATCTACAGTAATAGAAATGGGAACAGTGGTTTGCCTTTGGGTTGTGGCATTTGACTAAAAGGGACATGAGGAAACTTCCTGGAGTGATAGAAATGCTTTATATTATTATTTTGTTGGTGGTTACACAACAACAGTTTCCTTTATCAAACTGTATCAAAACAACAGTTTCCTTTATCAAACTGTATCAAATTGTACACTTAAAAGTGTATTCTGGAGCTCCTCAGTGGCTCAGTTGGTTAAGCATCCCACTCTTGATCTCGGCTTAGGTCTTGATCACAGGGTTGTGAGTTCACGCCCCACGTTGGGCTCCACACTGGGGATGGAACCTACTTAAAAAAAAAAAGTAGCATATTTTACTGTGTGTACATTTTATTTTGCTTTAAAAAATTTACTATTATTGCTATTTCTTGTGAGTCTCTATTATTTCAAACAAGTAAGCTCAGAAAGTACTCCATGGTTTCTATTTGCTGAAATTTCTTGAAACTTATTTTATGACCCACACACATATGGTTAACTTCTGTAATGTTTCATGTGTACCTTGGAAGAATGTGTGGTCACGGTTGTTGGGTGCAGTATTCTACATAGGTTACTAAGGCTGAGTTTGTTGTGTTATTAAAATCTTTTGTATCCTTACTCTTTGTGTTTTTTTTGGTTATTTTTGTGACTTAGATATGTGTTGAAATATTTTATAATCTTTATAATTTCGAACATATTAGTCACAGTTTTTTAGTTTTAAATGTTTTTATTTATTTTTGAGAGATAAAGAGAGAGAGAGAGAACACAAGTGGGGGAGGGTCAAAGAGAGAGAGGGAGACACAGAATCTGAAGCAGGTTCTAGGTTATGAGCTGTCAGTGCAGAACCCAGTGCGGGACTTGAACTCATGAACCATGAGATCATGACCTGAGCTGAAGTCAGGTGCTTAAATGACTGAGCCACCCAGGCATGCCACTAATCATAGTTATTTTAAAAACAATATCCCTGGTTGTCTCTGGGTCCTGTTTTCATTGTCTGTTTCTTTCTTGAACCTATTCCCTGGTATACCTAGTAATTATTGATCGAATAGAGGACATTTTGTATAAAGAATCACAAATACTGTGGATGATGGTGTCTCTCTCTATGGAGCTTACTTTTGCTTCTGATAGGCAGTCAGAGTAGGGCAGACCTCCTTAATCTAATGAGGGACCAAAGTGACTTGATTCTTAGCTCTGGAACTTTTTTGGTCCACTCACTTTATGTGCCTCTAAGCAGCTGCTTTCTGCTTGGCTTCTCAGCAGTTTTGCCCTGTGTCTCTTAAAGATCAGTAGATGTTTTGAAAGGAAAAGCAGTGTAATGACTTGCCTCAGTTTTGTTTCTCTTCTCCCTAAGATCTTGGCCTCTCATGTTCTGGCTACCTTGGTAGCACTCCAGTGCCTTTAAACAGGTTTTAGATATATTTATCTAGCTTTTCTAGTGGTGTTCAGTGGAAAGTTGGTTTGATACAAACTAGCCCCTCATAACCAGAACTGGGAATCTTTCTCTAAGCCTGTACTATCAGCTCCTGGTCAGGGCTAGACATCCATTGTCATCCTAAGATTTGAAGAGATTTCTTTCTGTATCATTGTCCCAGAAAGTTGTCTTCTTTTCTTTGGCTATGCAAAGGGAATATTTGAATCTGGGGTTATCCCCTGGATATTTCTCACATCCATTCCAGTTAAAATATACTGTCACTATGTCACAGTTTTTATTCTGGAGTGTTTATAAGAGGTTGTGCATGCCCTACCCCCAGAGAGCCCATTAACCTCATTAATTCTGTTATTGGTGTTTGAATAAAAAAGTGCCTTTGCTACCTCTGGGGGGGAGGGGTGGAAACAGTCTAATGATTACTGCCTTCAGTTCTCTGCTAGGTTGAGTTTGTGTCTTCTAGCTCCTTGAATTTTAGCTAAATTACCATGAGAAATAAATGTGAGAATTCTGTATATAAGAAGGATTGGAAGCCTCTGTATTCATGGCCATGATTTTTCCAGTCCCTTCAAAAGTAGAAACAATTTACAATAAATGCTTTTAAGAGTCTAGAATAAATTTAGGCTAAGGAATGAAAGTTTAATATTATTAAACCTAATTGAAAACCAGAAAACAAAATAAAACAAAACAAAAACTCCTTTGTACTGACTTCTGCCAGAATGGAAAAGAGATTCATTTTGAAGGCTTCCCAAGAGGACTGAAGGTATAAAGCTCTTGATGTTTTGTTTTTTCTCAACAGTTCACAAGAGCAGTGATCCCCAGATTTTCTCAACAATGTATCCCATTTCCTGAAACACTTCACCACTGATCTCCTTTTTACAAGAAGAAAATTTTGGTGGACCGTTACCCAGCAAGGAAAGGACGTTTGGCTATTAAGATAGGTAAGTCATTTGTTTAGAGGACGGGGAGGGAAGTAGCTTATGGAGAAAGTACTAAAGAGCATTTTATTTAATGTGAGTGGGATTTTAGAAATTAGTATGCATTTCACTATCAAGTTAAAAGATCTTGGGGCGCCTGGGTGGCTCAGTTGGTTGAGCATCCGACTTAGGCTCAGGTCACAATCTCGTGGTCCGTGGGTTCGAGCCCTGCGTCGGGCTCTGGGCTGATGGCTCGGGGCCTGGAGCCTGCTTCTGATTCTGTGTCTCCCTCTCTCTCTGCCCCTCCCCCATTCATGCTCTGTCTCACTCTGTCTCAAAAATAAATAAAAACTTTAAAAAAAAAAAAAAAGATCCTTGTCGCTGATGACCTTCTAATTCTAGATTTAATACTCAGCTCTTCTACTTACCAGATGTGTAAACTTGGACATGTCACTTAAATTCTCTTAGCCTCCTTTCTTTCATCTCAAATGAAAAGCTTTGCCAATGGGAGGATGTAATATAAAAATGTAATCATCACTGTATTGTTTTGTTACTGTTATAAAATTCTATGGAATAGTTAGTGGCCTTGTGTCTCATGGTACATCTGGACCATAGAGCTTGATACTGTGAATTTGGAGACTCCATCTTGAGTGAGAGGAGTGGGAGACCTTCCCCACGTGCCTCCCCTGTAAGAACAACATTATACCATTCTCTTGTCTACAGGTATATGCTACTTCTTAGAAGTTGGTGCAAAGGATGAAAGTTAAAGATAAGATCAAAAGAAAGAAAATAACTATCTGAGTTGTTATGACAATCATTAGTATTGTGTGGATACATTATTTCCTTTAACCCACATACCAAATCTTGTAATATGGAGGCTATCTATACCATGACATTTTTCCTTAAGGGACAGAATTCCTTGGGGCACCTGGGTGGCTTGGTCAGTTAAGCATCCAACTCTTGATTTTGGCTTAGGTCATGATCTCATGATCTGTAAGTTTGAGCCCTCTGTCAGGCTCTGTGCTGACAGTGTAGAGCCTGCTTGGGATTTTCTCACTCCCTCTCTCTCTGCCTGTCTGTCTCTCTCTCAAAATAAATAAACATTTAAAAAATGTATATGGGGCGCCTGGGTGGCTCAGTTGGTTAAGCATCTGACTCTTGGTTTTGGCTCAGGTCATGATCTCACAAGTTTGTGAGTTTGAGCCCCACGTTGGGCTCTGCACTGACAGTGCAGAGCCTGTTTGGGATTCTTTCTCTCCTACTTTCTTTGCCCCTCCCCACTCATGCTGTCTATGTCTCTCTCTCTCAAGAAAAAAAAAAAAAAAAAAAAAAAAAAAAAAAAAAAA
>NW_026059312.1:0-21160 GCF_023721935.1 Panthera uncia | reverse complement strand
ATATATATATATATATATATATATATATATAAAGAGACAGAATTCCTTAGTGAGTCATTTAAAAGAAGATATAAATCATTCTGATTTATCATAATTTGAAAGATATTGAATGGTAGGAATTTTAAGTTTTTAATTTTTTCTGATGTTTCATAGTACACATGTACAGTTTTCTGTAATTACAAAGTGATTAATTAAAAATAAATAATGGATTTGAAAAAAACTTTGTCAAGAACCTGTTATGAACTAGATACTGTTTTAGATGCTTGTTCCTATAAGTGAGCAAAACATGAAGATCCCTGCCCTCGTGGAGCTTATGTTCTAGCATAGAGGGAGACAGATAATAAATACTGCATGTAATAGAAAAATAAATTACCAGGCTATTAGAAGCCAATAAGAATATGGAAAAAAGAAAAAGAACTGCTGAATAAGGGGAATTGGGAGTGCTGGGTGGCACAGGAGTACAAATTGCAGTGTTTAAGTGGCAGAGCCAGGGTCAGCTTCATTGAGGAAAGACAGGAAGTAGGAGTTCACCCTGGATGTGTTCTAGGCAGAGGAAGCAGCTGATGCAAAGACCCTAAGGAGTGAACATGGTGAGATATTTCAAGCACAGCCTCCTCACAGGAGGAATGCTCCGGTGAGCTGGAGCAGGGGGGAGGGACAACAGTGGGAGGTAGGTTCAGAGAGGCAGTGTTGGCTCCAGAGAAAATAAGGTCATTTCCTTGATTTAAATACATAAGAAAAATTACCTTCTGGCCTTGTTTTCTTCTGGCCTACTTGGTTTATTCTGTGTTTGTTTCCCCTGCATTTAACACACACACACACACACACACACACACACACACACACACACACAGACTCATTCTAACTAACTAACTAAATAAATAAACCTCCCCCACCTTATTAGTTTCTTAGAGCTGCTGTAACAAGTACCACAAACCAAGTGGCTTGCAATAGCAGAAATTTATTTTCTCACAGTTCTGCAGCCTAGAAGTCTAAAATCAAGAGAGGGCCATGCTCCTTCTGAGACATAAAGGGGAGAATCCTTCTTTGCCTCTTCACGGCTTCTGGTGGTAGCCATCAATCCTTGTCTTTCCTAGGTTTGCTTGTGTCACATCAGTCCCTGTCTCTGTCCTCACATGTCATTCTCGTGTGCTTGTGTCTTTATGTGGCCATCTTTCTTTTTCTTAGAAGTACAGCAGACATACTAGATTAAGGACCCTACTCCAGTATGATCTCCCCTAGTACACTTACAATGACCCTATTTCCAAATAAGGTCACATTCTGAGGTACTGAGGGTTAGGACTTCAGTGTACATTTTGGAGGCACAGTTTAACCCATAACAGTAATAAAGAATAGGTGTTATTATTCCTGTCTCACTGGTGGAGAAATAGGCTCAGAAGGCTTAAGTGACTTGCCTAAAGTCAGCATCAGTAAGCAGAAGAGCCAGATTATTGCAATTCAACATGCACTGCTGTGGCAGTGATGTGAGGATGGAGGTGACAAGGATTTGTTCCGGCCGAGGACAGGAATCGCATACATACAACATTGCATTCCCCATGCATACTGCTTAACCTCAAGACAGCTCAAAATTGGTGCTCTATCTCAGCATTCCTATCAGAGAGAAAGTAGATGCCCCCTCTATAACCTACTTCCCATTTGCGTTTCATTCCATAGCATGACCAACATAGAAAACAGATGCTATTTCTCTCCTTTTGGAATTTTTCCAGGAAAGTAATACTGTAATTTCTGTGGTATATAGAACATTTTGTGACAGCATCACATGGGTTTTTCTCACACAACATAGGAAAATATAACATGGCTCTCTGAGTCAGTTGGCATATTGCAATAGAATCAGGGGATTTTGAAAGCATTGAATGTATTTTGCTTTCTCGTTATATTTAAAAATTCTTACTTAATATGAAGCTTGTCTAGCCATTTGTGAATCTGAAATCAGCACTAGAGCCTTATTTTCAGGCTTAGTCTTAAGGGTTACACCTGAGAAAAGGGAAGGTTACATGAAAACAGAACTGCACACTTTTCTGTGAGTCACAGTGAAGAGTGACATCCCTGGGTCAGGCTAAATGTGGATGAAGCCACCAAAGGCAGTATTCCCAGAGGAATGTCTAGATCTTGGTCTAGAAAAAAAAATATCGCAAAGCTAAGTGTTAAAGTCTGGGTGGTGAGACAAACTGTGGTTGGAGAAAAAGTCATAAGGTCAAAACCAGAAAAATTGGAGGTATGTCAAGAAGTAAGTAGAATGTGAGACAAATGGAATGGTTCAGAAAGTTGGTTGGGTGAGGACTTGGGAGGCCTACTTGTCTGTGGCCCTGAATGCATGGTGTGGGGTGAGAGGGGGGAGATGTTGGGTAAGACTGGGCAGTCCCCTACCTGCTTTTAAATATAGTTGTTAGCAAACATTAGAGATTCTTAAATATGGAGAACAAACAGAGAGTTACTGGAAGGGTTGTGGGAGGGGGGATGGGCTAAATGGGTAAAGGACATTAAGGAATCTACTCCTGAAATCATTGTTGCACTATATGGTAATTGACTTGAATGTAAATAAAAAAAATTTTTTTAAATGAATATAGTTGTTAGCCATTTTTTGATGTTACATAGTCTTGTAGTTTCTTTTCAAAGCCCCTTCTTTTAACTTCTGTTCTCAATATGTTTTTATTCCTCCTAAGTTCGTGGGCTTCTCTTTTCACTTAACAGCTGACTGCTTTGGATCTGTGTGTTGAAGCGTATATTCTTCTTAGTATCAAACAAGGGAAAAACTGCCTCCCTTCCAAAGATGCTTCTATTCTGTTAAAATTTATTTTCTTTGACTCTGAAAGAGTGTGGCAAGAGCAAGGTCTTCATATTTTTCTACTGAATTAAAATGGCCCATAGTCTTTGTCTCATGTCCCCGAATGCAGCTAGGCCACCTGGGTGTAGTGTGGGCGGCTGGCTGAGAGGCTGGTAAACAGGTGCGCCCCATGGACATTTGATTATCTAGCCCTGTGATGATCAGTTGCTGCTCTTGCTGTTGCTGCTGCTGCTCATTGTCAAGGGCCAAGCAAGTCAGGGGTCATTGATTTGAATTACTTCCCTGTGACAGACATTCTGGGAATATACTAGGCTTTTCGTAGGAAAGGCCAAAAGGTGACAAGTATTAGAACTTAGAGACCTACTTAATCCCTCTTATCACTGTGGAATGGGAATAAAATCCTCCCTATTCCCCAGCAGCGATAGATTGTGGAGCAATGCGAAATACTGAAGCCCTCAATTATAAAACATTTTTTTAAAAATTTTTTTTAACGTTTATTTATTTTTGAGACAGAGAGAGACAGAGCATGAATGGGGGAGAGGGAGACACAGAATCTGAAACAGGCTCCAGGCTCTGAGCTGTCAGCACAGAGCCCGACGTGGGGCTCTAACTCACAGACCGCGAGATCATGACCTGAGCCGAAGTCGGCCGCTCAACCGACTGAGCCACCTAGACGCCCCAACATTTATTTTTTTTAATTCAGGTGAAATTCATATAACATAAAGTGAACAATTTAGTGGCAGTTAGTACATTCAGAACATTTTTATCACCCACCAAATGAAAACACTGT
This sequence comes from Panthera uncia, assembly GCF_023721935.1. Taxonomy (NCBI): domain Eukaryota; kingdom Metazoa; phylum Chordata; class Mammalia; order Carnivora; family Felidae; genus Panthera; species Panthera uncia. The sequence continues at coordinate 17,564 of NW_026059312.1, read as the reverse complement.
ACCCCTGAAGCGCTTACTCCCCATTTCTCCTTCCCCTCAACCGCTAACAACCGCCCATCTGCTATTGCTAGGGATTTACCTATTGTAGCGATTTAATATAAATGGAATCATATAATATGTGACTTTTTGTGTCTGGTAAAACATTTGTTTTTAAATGCAGGTCATCGTTTTTGTTGTTTTTTTTTTCCGATTTCCTCCTGTTATAACACTGGGAGAGCTGGGATGCTGCAGGAGTGTTAACATCTCTCTAATTATGCCCTCAAAGAAAAACCTTCAGGAATACCTGCTTCACTTCTGCTGCGGGTGGGTTTCTCTTCATGAGACAACTAGCAGTTTAGAATTAAGTTACTTAATTTGCAAGGATAGGAAGAATTCAACTGTACTTCAGGATAGAGGTCAGCCCCCCTTTGGCATCCTTTCCCACCACCTCCAATTTCTGTCATTGTCTAGTGGTCTCAACACCAATTTATCCCATCATCCAAATGAACCTGTAATTGATACTTTGGCATCAGGATAGCTAGAGATTATATTGCTAGCTAAGCAACAAAGCATAGTCTCCCCCACCCCAGGGAGTTGAATGATACCAGCTGTTGAAGATGAAAATTTGAGAAATACTTTACACTCTCATCTTTTGAGGAGGCTGATCATCCTGCCTCCTCCCTTCTCTCCCCTGTGAAATAGAGGCTGCTCAGGGAGGGCTGTGCGATGCAGACAGCAGAGGCTTGAAATGAGATTCCTCTCTCTCTCTGCCATATGTAACCCAAGATGCATTGTGCAGATGAAACTGGCAGAGAAATAGGGAGCTGGGTGGCAGACAGAGTTCTGAGGGCACCAAAATTCTAGTTAAATCCTTTTGCAGAAGCAAGGAAGCCTGCTGGTCTAATGATGCAGAACCCAAGAATTAAATTGGCATAGAGCTAGTGCTTTCAGAGAACGCAACCTCTGTAAGTCTCTGTTCTGTAGACCCCCTGGGAGTGGGATGAGTTAAATACAGGACAAATTATGACTTGCTGCCCTCAGATGGTGATTATCATGTATGGTATTGTGTGCCAAGTATGACTGAAACATCAACTCTCTGCTCCAAAACATCTCTTCCAGGGACCTGAGAATAGCACCTTTATAGTAACTAATCGATTGACAATGTTCAGCACAGTGACAGGGATGAGGTGGGGCATTTTTGTCATTTCCTTCCCTTCTCTCCCTTTCTCCCCCCTTCTTTCATCTCTTCCTATCTCCCTCCCTCCATTAACATGTTTGGAACTTGTTATGTGCCAGACACTGTGCCAAGACCTAAGGATATGAACTAAGACCCTGCCCTCCCTCCCGTTACCTCCTCTCTGCATTATGTTCTCTTGCAGTTGCTGAGAATTATAAGTAGTTGTATGCCGGTCTGCCTCCTGGAGAAGGAAGTAGCTTCTAAAGGCCGGAGTCTTTGCCTTTGACTCTAACATTGCCCTAGCAGAAGTTTATGGAATTGAATCCAGATATGTAAGCAGATAACCGTATAAAATGCGATTAGTGATATTTGAGAGAGTTCTGCACAGAGTGCTGGAAACCACAAAGGGCAGAGTAAACAACTGCCACGGGGAGCCGCAGGGCCTCCCAGACTTGTCATTCGAGCTGCCTTGAAAGATGAGCAGGTGTTTGCCAGACAAACAGGGGCGGGGGCACACAATCTCCAGAGGTCACACCTACATGAATGTGTTTCTTGGGAGGAACCCTGTGATCCTCTAAATCCCACCCTTTCTTTCTTTAAGGAACAGTCAGAAAATAAGTGTTTGATTCACCACTCTCTTTGGATCAAGCCTACGGATAGTGCAGGCATCTCTTCCAGAAAATGAGAAGCCTTATTTCTTCTAGGGGCTAAAGGCCCCTCCCCCACCAAAAAATTCTGTTGAATTCCTTACTTCTAAAATGCCACATGTTTTACTCTTCCTTTTTCATTTTGAAATAAATGTTTAAGAAAATTCTTTTTCTGAGTCGGTTTGAGTGGAGCCAAGATTTCACTTCGATAATCCTTTCACCATTTCAACAAATGTATGCCAAGTGCCTCCACTGCTCTAGAGTTGAGGCTTACAAAGAACAAACAGTGAGACAGTATCTGCTCCCAAGGAGACTAAAGCTGACACGAAACAGGAAGCTAAAGTAGCACAGACATGGTCTCCCTTTCCCATTTACTGTTAAAGCCTAGTCTTCACACACATAGAGTTGGCATTGAAGCGTTTTCAACAGATGACTCCAGTTCTGAACAGAAGTTTAGAGGTCCAAGGAACAATAAAAAGGCTATATCCTTACCACTAGGAATATTTACCAGGAAAAGCAAAAAACATCTGTAGTCTAAACTTTACCAGGTACATATTTTAGGGAGTCTCAGAAAGTCTATTCCATGCAGAAAAATACCCCAAAGTTTTATATTAAGTGTTTGGTTGTATTTTGTGTATGTATGTATGTATGTATGTATGTATGTATGTATTTTTAATTTTTTATTTAAGAGAGAGAGCATGAGCAGGGGAGAGGGGCAGAGGGAGAGAGAGAATCTTAAGCAGGCTCCATGCTCAGCTCCATCCCACAACCCTGGGATCATGACCTGAATCAAAGTCAAGAGTTGGACACTTAACCACCTGAGCCACTCAGGCACCCCCCTGCCACCCCGCAAATTTGTAATTCTGATTCTTGCACAGACAAGGATGTGGCTTACCAAGGCTTGTCTTTCCCCAGTAGGGAACAACTTAGTTCTTGGGTCAGGTAGTGCCTGTCATAGGTAGGGTTGCTTACTCTGATGCCACCACTGCACAATGCCCTTCTTCTCTTCCCTCTCTTCTCATCATCATCAGCCTACCTGCCCTTAAAAGACAAATTCAAGGGGCACCTGGGTGGCCCAGTTGGTTAGGCATCTGACTTTGGCTCAGGTCATGATCTCGCAGTTCACAAGTTTGAGCCGTGTGTCAGGCTCTGTGCCTTCAGATTCTATGTCTCTCCCTCTCTCTGCCCCTCCCCTGCTCATACTCTCTCTCTCATTCTCTCTCAAAAATAAACAAACATTAAAAACAGTTTTAAAAAAGACAAATTCAAATCCCAGCTCTTCATAATTCATTCTCTGACACCCCCAACTTCCTGGAAATGATTCATTTTTTTTCTCCAAACTTCACAGCCCACCCTGCCCATATATACATACACACACACACACACACACACACACACACACACACACACAGAACCTAATGTTTTCTACCTGGTTTACAGTTTTTGGTAAATATGTCATATCTCATATTAAATGATGATTTCCTTGGAGTCAGTAATATTTTCTTCTATATCTTTATGTCTCACCTCCTCTTCCCTCATCCCGATACCTATCACAATGTAAAGCTAAAATGGACACTCAATAATAATTCACTGAAACAGCATCAGTGGATGGAATTTCAGTCTAGATAAATGAATATCTGCATCTCTTCTGGGTGCCATTATCCATAGCATAAATCCTTAAAGCATTTTTTCCCAAAGTAGGCTCCATGAATAGTACTGTTAAACAGTCCTTAAAATGTCTACGGTTAAGTGCTTTTGGAAAATTCTAGTTTAAACAAAGTTAAACAGAATTCTTCACTGTAGGACTTCTCAAATTGTAGGCACTGAGAGGGAGATAAAGTGAATAATGTTTCCCCCATTTATTTGATCACAGAAACCTCGATAATTTTTCTCAAGATGTGTATTAGTTTCCTATTGCTATTGAAACAAATTACCATGAAGTTAGTGGCTGAAAACAATGCACATTTATTATTTTATAGTTCTGGAAGTCAGAGGTCTAAAATGAGGCCATTGGGCAGTGTTCCTTTTGGATGCTCAAGGGGAGAATCCCTTTCCTTGCCTTTTCTAGCTTCTGAGACTGCTGCCTTCCTTAGCCTGTGGTTCCTTCCTGCACCTTCAAGGCCAACAATGTAGTGTAGGGGTGGAAAAATGTTCCCTTTCAGGTTCTCTGCCTGGTTTAATAATGAAATGGACATAAGATAACTTAACAGAACAAATTTAATTTCATATGTACAGGAGCCCCCTAAAAATATGAGACTCGAAGTGTCCAAAGCAGGAATCTTCTATACCTCTTAGGCAAACAATAAATTTGTGAAGAATTGACAAAACAAAGAGGTTTGGGGTTGGGGTACTATTTTAGTGAAAAAGTAACAAAGTTTGTTTATTTATCCTCTTGGCCCTGACTTGCCTCTCTGCTAATAAGGATGCCTTCTACCCTCTTGGCACAGGGTGGGTATCTTTCACATAAGAGAGTTATTTCCTGCCTTCAGGGAGAGCACAGGAGAGTTAAGAGTGTCCTTCTTGCACTGCCTGTTTCCCAAGAAACTTTAATTCAAAATAATCAGTATGCCAAAATGGCATATTTTGAGGTGGCATATTCTGCTCCCTTCATTAGAATCTTCCAGTCTTTCTCTGGCCTCTGCTTCTGTCATCACATCTCTTCCTGTGACTCCTGACACTCTTGCCTCTCTTGCAAAGGTGGTTGTGATTGCATTGGGGCTGTCTGTAAAATCCAGGATAATCTTCCCATCTCAACATCCTTGGCTAACTCACATCTGCAAAGTCCCTTTGCTAAGAAAGGTAATGTATTGACAGGTTCTAGGGACTAGAAAGGGTCCGTCTCTGGGGGGCTATTACTCTCCTACCTAAGGACATACATTCTGTAGCAGCATTAAATATTTAGGGGAATAAGCCCTTAATTCCTCAATGGAGATCTGGGTGAAATACCACAACCACCACTTAACAATATTATCTCTAAGGGAAAAATTCATTTTGAGTTGTGATACAAAAAAAATTCACATCTGTTCCACAACCATAGATAAAGTATGAACTCTTTATATAGTAACCACAGCAGTTCTACAATAAAGACCTCTAATAGTCTTCCTGCACAGGAGTCTGCTTAAGCAAATGTCAAAAATGAAATATGAGGTTAATAATGTTGTGAAGACTTATGAAGAGATTGACCATGAGGAAGAGTAATGAAATGAGAGATGAAGAGAAACCTGACCAAGAGATAAAAAAATGACTTGAGGTCTGACATGTCATGTTTAAAAGACTTTGGGAAGAAAGAAACATAAAACTAAACATTGTGCTGTGCAGAGGAAAACAAATAACCTATGGAAAATACTTGATTTCAAATAAGAGGAATGAGAAGACTTTTTCCTGGTCTCAAAAATGTAAACCTTTTCATATAAAATACAGGCATGAGAGATCTTTGAAATTCCATGTAGAATTATGATCTCAGACATTAGGGAGAAGTGGTATAAGATTGACTAATACCTGCCTCCCTTCACCCCACACAGACAACACTGTCTCATAGGACTGTGAGTTCCTTTAGGGCAGGGACAATGTCTGATTAATCTTTGAGGCCCCAGCCCCAACATGTACTTTGGCGTATTGCCATAATGTTTGTTAAGCACCAAGTAGAATAATCGCAGAGATAGTTCCTTCCTGCATATCACAGCACTGATTCATTCGGAGGAAATCATGTTTAAAAAAAAAAAAAAACTGACAAGAGAAAGGGTGTATTAGAAAAGTGAAATAAGAGTATATGTTGAGATTTCCAAACGCGATATCTAGAGATTTTCCTCATTCCCAAATTGTTCATTTTACTACAGTAGGTAATTTTCCACCAAAAACCCTCCATACATTATAAGTAGAGAACAACAAAAGCATATTGGGATTGAGATGTTGGTATTGATTTATGAAATTATTCTTCTATTAAATTGCAAATTGTTACATGTTCTGTGGCTACTGTTGTATACATAATCTCAAGGAATGCCTTGCAAATAATCAAATTGGCAAATATGAATCAAAGCAATCGAAGAATGCTTATAGCCTACTATGTTTTATTTAGAAGGTCAGGAAGAAAAGTGTATTTTTTATATTCTAGTACTGGAGCATTCTGTATCCTGCCTCTGTTAAGATTGTAGATTTACACATTATGATTTGTGTTTCATTTTCGGTTCCCAGTTTGTATAGTTCAGTATTGTACTCTTCATGGGCACTCAGTAAATAGTTGATGAGTTGAATTAAATGGGAAAATATACCAATATGAGCACTTTAAAAGTCAGTGTGGTAAGGTATAAAATGACTAGAGACACATTCTCATAAAGAGTGAATGATATGGATACATTCTCTCAACTCTTGGCTAACATATCCCACTATTAGATGGGTAGATTGTAAAAGACAAATCCATAGGCACAATTTTGCAGTATACAGTAGCAATAGATCCTACAAAAGAAAACATGTAACTGATTTCAGCCAATCCAACAGAGGACATTTGTAAGTCAGGCCCAGAAAATTGCATTCAAAAGCAATATTGTGGCATTCACAGCATTATGACAGCAATAACAAAAAGTAGTGAAGCTTTAAAATATCCAGTTCTTCAGTGATGATGGGATTTAAGATTACCACTAACAAAGTAGTTAAGCTAAGGAAGCAGCTAAGAGATACATAAAAGGAATCTAAATCGAATAAGGAACCACTAATATAGTTTATGTTTTAGAAATAAATGAAAAATGAAAAGTAAAACCATGGGAAATTGGACTAGTTCTCTGAAAGTGGATGGACCTTCCAGTGATTCAAACCTCTTGGATAGACCTGGCCAAATGTAAGTAGAGAGATGACTTTTATGTTGCGATTTTGTTAATTGTCATAGCAATAAATTCAGTAACATTAGGAGAGGGATGGAAGTCATAAATTTAGGAATTTTTAAAGGAAGAGACTTTTGATTGTAACGTTGACAAAAACCATAAGAAAAGTATTCAGTTTCATGTTTCTACTTGAGACTGATGTGATTCCTTTAAAAGAATAAGACCTGGGAAAGGAAGAGGTTGTGAAAAGTGTATTTTGAGTTTAAGGAGATGCTTCATACTGTGACATAGAAGTAGGGAGAATAAATAGCTTCCTTAGTATAGCCACTGTGCCAGGATAAAGGAGTTTCAGGGCATAGAGGGGACCATGGTCAAAACACGGCTATAAACATGTAGGGGAAAGATGCACAAATGCTTTATGGCAAAATGTTAAAAAACAGCTGATAAGAGCTGTATAAATTACAAAGTTCAAGAACGTGGTTGGTATTTGAAAAACTGTAAGAAAGTTTGGGGAAAAAAAGACATTATGGTATAAAGACAGTTCAGGTGATTACTTATACCAGGTAGGAAGATGGGGGCTACAAGAATCTGTGGGTGTAGCTAGAAAAGCACATGGAATTTAATCTTGCTAAAGGAATAGAACTTAAAATGGAAACTTGTTACATTTGGCCAAGCAGGAGGGTATAAATCTACTTTATATAATAAATTTAAATGTTTAAAAATTTTTGCCTTAGTTTTGTCAGTCCAGCATAATTTTTTTCCTAATAAACAACGACTGTGAGAGTGAATATTTGCAAAAAATGTTGAACTACTTAGAAAATAATATAAGAACAAAAGAAAACATCATCATGATTATTGTTTTATTTTATAAACCTATTAAAAGAATTATGAGAAATTAGACTATAATGACAACACAAATCTGTGGATATTAGAGAACATTTTGAAACAGAAGAGATAAGATGTGAGAGGTTGTAAATTTGGCAAGGTAGAGGTTTCCTCATTGTTTGGGAATCATGTAGTGTCATCTAGTATAAACACTGACTCTATTAATCCTGAAAGGGAAAGCGTCCATGAACTAATCCTACCTTTCCTTTTCAGGTGTGAGGAGTGCAGTAAATCTTTCCCTCTTGGCAGGGGTCAGCAGTTTGATGGAGACTGTAATCCTGTGAATGTGCAGTTCTTATAGACTGTGAAATGCAATAATAATTTCAGTGTTTTATTACAGGTATCACTTTGTTTTCCTCTATCTCTTCCATTTTATTACAAATTATATGCATCAACATGATAAAGGTAGTGTGCTTTCTTTCACTGAAGTGGAAGATGCACCACAGAATTGATAATATAGGTGTGGGGCACTTTTTTTTTTTTTCCAATTTCACAAGCTTGGTGCTCACAGATTGCATGTTGTACTTTTTATTTCAGTAACATTTAACAAAATCATGGCCATGGAGGGAATTAAACTTACACAGAATGTCCATAATGAGACTCTGAGTGCTGTTGTTTCAGGTACGATACAGAGTGCCTACTCTGAGTGGCACATTAAAGAGACGAAAGCCATCTTTTCCTTATTGCTTTTAATGTACAGAAATGCTTGGATTTAACTATAAATTACTTGTACAATGACCTCAACTGTCTGGGATACAGCAAAGCAAAGGCAGCTAAAACAGATATCATTCATTCTCCAAACTCCTAGGGGAGCTTCTTAGGCTTTTGCTTGGCACCTAGTGATTCTTTCTGTACATACAATTCTATCCTTCTTGATTATCTGATCTCCTATTGCACAGGCACAAGAAGCATAAATTTAAAAGAAGGAATTATGAGAAAAAGACTCACCGACCTAATAAGAAGTGACAGTTAAACACGTGAAAGAAGGAGGCAGAATACTTATTTTATTTATTTATTTTTTAATGTTTTTATTTATTTTTGAAGGAGAGAGAGAGACAGAGCATGAGTGGGGGAGGGGCAGAGACAGAGGGAGACAGAATCCGAAGCAGGCTCCAGGCTCTGAGCTGTCAGCACAGAGCCCGACGTGGGGCTCAAACTCACAGACCACGAGATCATGACCCCAGCTGAAGTCAGACACTCAACTGGCTGAGCCACCCAGGCGCCCCCAGAATACTTATTTTAAAATAGGCACAAAAATGTTTTAAGGCAGAAGGGCATTGACAGGAACAGACCATCTTGAATAATTCCCTTAAGATATCATGTTATTACATCTAAGCCTAATAATAATGGCCCCGAGACTCCAAGAACAGTTTACATTCTATTCAGTGTATAATTTATTATCGAAAAATTTCTGTTCAAAATACTTTTATTTTAAAAAAATTTGATACTGAGAGGGGTAACATTTGGTTAACCTCATCCTTCAATTATACCATATAAATAAGAATTATCACAATATATTGCATTCAGTAAGTCCTAAAATACATCTATTTTTACTACTAGTGATTAGAACATTTTGATTTTAAACTCCCATTTCAGTTTTTCCCCCCAAGTTCTTTCAAATGACTTACATGGAAGCCAACAGTGATTGGATTAATCCCCACCTTCCTTGGCAGAGATGTAAAGGATCTGTGTATACTAATGCAATGTTGCTGTTGATTTCCTGGGTGTTATGTGTTTTTCTTTTCTTTTCTTTTATCTGGAGCAGAGTTTCTCTCCCTTAAAAATAGCTTGTTTGGATGTTGTAAACTTTTCTCTTTGGGAGAGTAGAAGTCAAAATTAGGATAAACGAGAGCTTTGGTAGACATTCTGCATTATGCCTTCACTGAACTACTTTCTCCTTTTTACCCCTGCTCAACAACACAGACCCTCTGGCCAGTATGACTTTCCAGTATGTGAGAGTCTGGCCCCACAGTAATTTTCTGTGACTCATGTTATGAAGGCTTTACTACATCCCTAAGGGAGGTTACAAAGAAGTCTGTTAGACCTTCTTAGTTTCTTATTTTATTTTTTTAGGAAATATTTTTCTTTTTTCCTGGATTATGTGACTCCCTTGACAACATTATGTCTCCTCATTAGAAATCACAGTTTTACTTTGCTGTGTGGCGCATCTGCACAGTTCTGTGATTATAAAGTTGATTCCTCAAGTATCTCTTGTTCAGGGGCGCCAGGGTGGCTCAGTCAGTTGAGTGTCTGACTTCAGCTCAGGTCATGATCTCACGGTCCGTGAGTTCGAGCCCCGTGTCCAGCTCTGTGCTGACAGCTCAGAGCCGGAGCCTGCTTCGGATTCTGTGTCTCCCTCTCTCTCTGCCCCTCTCCTGCTCATGCTCTGTCTCTCTCTGTCTCAAAGATAAAGAAAAACATTTTAAAAAAATTTAAAAAAAGTATCTCTTGTCCAAACCCCAAATAAACCAGATTTCATTTTAAGCTATCATTTCTGTGAATCATGAGAAATTTTGTGGCCCAATGGCCACGAACCTCAAACAGAAGATAGGAGAAGGCACCTTCTCCAGAGCGAATTTGTGTTATCATAGGTCTCTGACATTAGAAGTTAGCTCTAGCATTTAATCAGGGAAGAAACAGATGCATAATGATCTATCTCATTCCTACCCTCCTGCAATACAGCAATATATTATCTGTCTGTCCCTTAGATGTGGTAGAAGGTAGTATTTAATACGGAAATAGGGAAAAATAGTACTCATTGAACTACTTTGCACATGTGAAGAAATAGACACATAAAACTTTCAAGAGCAGAGCTCTCTGTGTGTACTTACTGGGAGCTTATCATCTACTTTGTGCCAGGCACTGTTACTTCACAAGTAACTTTTTTCTTAGAGCTATGGCCATGTCCTTTACAGTGCCTGTAGGATAGAACAAAAAAATGTGTCCCTTCTCCATGCTGACTTTTTTTTTAAAGGCAGAATAGAATATTTATACCCTTAAAGTTGAAGGGAAAAATAAAAGGCATGGAAAAAATAATATACTTTAAAATGAGAACAAATATTAATCTTACGTCAGTAGTTTTTGTTTTGATGGTCGGTGATTTAAATTTATTAAAACCTGAGCAGCCATAGATCACTTATGTTCGGTCAAAAGTTTCCTGTGTTTTTCATTCATCAAGTGGATTCTTTTGTATTTTTTCAGCTTCTGGGTTTTTGTTTGTGCTTTCTTGGGCTCCTTTTCACCTCTTTCAGAGCAGAGTGGCAGTTTGGGGAGGTCAGTCCCTACAGCTTGATGTATAACAGGCTAAACAAATCCTAAAGAAACTTGTCCCCAGTCACAGATGCTCCTGCTAAATTACACTGTCACAGGAAGATGATCTGAACACACAGCCACTTGAATGAGTTGTCGCCCCCAAAGATTTGTATCACGGTAGCAAAGTGAAAGAAGAAGTGCTACCATCTTGTGACAAATGTTGTTTAAATTTTGTTCCATGTTTTTAGCAATACCTTAATTTAGGTCTTGAGGAACAGGCTTGGCTAGAGAGAACGTAACATTTTCTTATGCTCTTAGTTTGAAATCCAATCAGTATTCAAGGACTTCTCCCTAAGGACTTTGCAAGTTTCCTTTCAGGGAGAAGCATTCTCCTACCTGAGCTTCCAAGAACAGATTTCACAACACTTGGAGTAAATTTAAAGATCCCAAGTTGGGAGTAGTGACTCTTTTCCATACGCTAGACCACCATAACATAGAAATATTCTTTTGTTCCCATTCATCATTTGGGAATAAAAAGGGATCTTGTTTTTATATACGTTTTTGAAGAAAAGAAACATTCGGAAGTCTATTTACCAAATTCATTATTAGAACAGTTTCACTTGTATCTTGATGATTGTTATGGCTTCTTGTTTAGCCATTTAGATACAATATTTGTAAGTTATCCCATTTTGGGATAGAAGGTTCTAAAAGAATAACCAGCCCCCAGAGAGCTCCTGTCCGTTACAGTACACTGGTGATAAATGGAATCAATTTATTCTTGGTGGCTTTTTAATTAACCTAGAACTTAATTTTATATGAAATAGTTCAACACATTGAAATTTTCATTAATCATCAACTGGGAGCCCAGAAGCTGAGCAGAATAGAAAGAGAAATAATGGATATCTCTAAGATACTGTCAAACTCAACATTGTTAATTCTACTAAGCATAGTGGGAGCATAGATTACTCTACACAAGCCCAGTAAGTTACCTTAGAATCAAAGTCACCCAGAAGTTTTTGAATATGCTGACACGAGTTTCATTGATGCTTTAAGAAGCCACATTCAGCTGCTTATCAGATATCATTGCCAAGAACAGGGGGTTGAAAAGAGGCTTATCTGTGCTGTAGCTTTTATGTATTCTACTGCCTCCCAGAATTTTAAACATAAAATTAGTGAGAAATTAACAAAGGCTGCATTGTAGTATTTTCTTAAAATATGCCTTATTTTTAAGGGAAGTTTTAGTTTTTATAGCAAAATTGAGCAGGAAGTGCAGAGTTCCCATATCTTTCCTGCCCCTACAGTGCAGTATTTAACTTTAAAATTTTACTTTTATGAAGATCACAACTGTATTGAGAAATAACACACATAACAGATTTACCTTTTTAAGGCATATGGTTCTGTTTTTAGTATATTCATGGAGTTGTGTGACCACCACCACTCTAATTTCAGAATTAAAACTTACTTTAAAATGATGAAATCAAAATACCATTTAGAGAATTTAAAGAAGACAAAAAATATATATATCCCAAACTCACCATTCTAACCAAACATTTGTCATCTTTTGGTAAATTATATTTTAGTTTTTTTTAAAACATTCAGATATTTTTACAAAGGATGATAATGTTCTACGCAATTATTTTTAAATTTTCTGGTGAGGGTTGCCTGGGTGGCTCAGTCGGTTAAGCATCCAACTCTAGATTTCAGCTTAGGCCCTGATCCACAGTTTGTGAGTTTGAACCCTTCAGGTTCTGCACTAGTGGTGTAGAGTCTGCTTGGTATTCTCTCTCTCTCTCTCTCTCTCTCTCTCTCTCTCTCTCTCTCTCTAAGTAAAAACCAAAAACCAAAACAACTTACAGCAATTTTCTCCTGCGAGTAGATGGCTCTGTCTCTTTAAGGCTGCTCACAGTGTGATGAGGTGTGCTGTGATTTTTACTGCTGTGTGTACACATGAAATTATTCATGTGAAGAAAATAACTTCATGGCTATGTATGCTGTGATGTGATGCTTTCTATTAAGCTATCTTGGTATTTGAACATTCCAGAGCACTGTTAAAGCTTTATGCTTATGGTCATTAGTAGCAGGTAGACAGACATTTTTTATTCTTTCATGCTAGGATGTTGAAACAATAAAATATTAAATAATGAGGCTGGTATGTTCTTAGATGCTGCTCTCGCCTCGGTCTAATGGCAGCCTCAGCACTGGGTGTTGTGAAGGAGTGACTCAGCTAGTATCATTGGGGGTGCTGAGCAGCGAGTGTATAAAAGTGAACAGCAAGAGAAAGATGGTCAGTGAAAACATAGGCATGACCATGAACACATTTACAGATGAAATTTCACAAGTGGCCAAAAGTTGTGTGGAAAGATGTTCTGGGATATGAATGGAAACATTTCTTTTAGAATCAGATTAAGAACTTTTGAAAAACATTGATAATGTTATGTGCAATAAAAGATGTGAGAAATGGGGTACTCATAAGCTATGAGAGTATAATTGATCAATCCTTTAAGAGGATAATTTGATAGCATTTACTTACTTTATTTGAGGGGGAGGGCAGAGGGAGAGAGAGAGAGAGAGAGAGATTGATTGATTTTAAGAGAGAGAGAGAATCCATGCTCAGTGTGGAACCTGATGCGGGGCCCAGTCCCACGATCCCAGGATCATGATCTGAGCCAAAATTAAGAGTCGGACATTCAACCAAGCCACCCAGGCACCCCATTTGATAGCATTTATTAATATTTAAAATATCTGTCCTCTTTAATTGAAGAATAGCATTCTTAAGAATTTTGCAAAAGTAATAGCATTATATATAAAAATACATATGCCAAATTATTCATTGAAGCCATATTTGCAATAACAAGAAACAATCTGCTGCCAGCAATGGGAAAATTGACTAAATAAATCATGGTTCAGACAGCCATTAAAAAGGACAAGGTGTGTGTGTGTGTGTGTGTGTGTGTGTGTGTGTGTGTGTATGCTGTCCAGTGTAGATGTGCATGATACACTTTTATGTGAAAAAATGAAAATATTGTAATCTCTCTCTTATTTAAAAAAAGAGATACATCTGTTCATGTGTTAGAAAACTGGGGTTGGGAGATATTTTGCCTTTTATTTTAGATTATTTTTTTTTCAACTGTGACTGGATTATGAATGATTTTTACTTTTTCCTGTGTCTTTCAAACCCCACATTTGAAAAATGAAGTGACATTCTTAAGGTTTACAAAGATGAAAAGATACAGCAGTTGGAGCTAGGCTCCAAGTAGAAGTTCTTAAGGAACTAGCTTTAATGAATAGGTAAAAATGGTTTCTAATTAGTATATCAGCAGTTTATATGGAAAAAAGATGTTCCTAAAATATGTGGAAATAGTTTTTACTCAGGCTAAATCTTTTACAATTTTTATTTTTTTCTAACCGCAAAAGTAAAATATTATGAAACACTTTGAAAATAAATATTATAAAGAACATAAGAAATAATTTATAATTCTGTCAACTGGAGGTAATAGTAGACTAAGCCTTAAAATCTCATTTATACTATCATTTTGAAATTTCAAAAAGAATTTATGTTCACTACAAGAGTCCACTTCACCCTAATTGCCTAACTGATGAATTAGTGGGGAGATACATATGATCTTAATGAAGTTTCCTGAATGTTTCCTATAGAAAATTAGCCTCTGTAATATTGCACATTGTAATAAGAGTTAAAAGAGAAGGATAAAAATGCTGAAGGGTAGGAGCGCTCGGCTGGCTCAGCCAGTTAAGCATCCAACTCTTTTTTCTTGGCTCAGGTATTGATCTCATGGTTCCTCAGATTGAGACTCTGTACTGACAGCATGGAGCCTGCTCGGGACTCTCTCTCTCTTTGACCCTCCCCTGTTCATGCTTTTTCTCTCTCTCAAAATAGATAAACTTTTGTTTTGTAATGCTGAAGGGTAAAAAGAAGGATAGGAGGGCAGATGAGTATCACAATCAAATCCTCAATTTCCCGTTATTAAAAGAAGGGAATAGAAATGTCTGTGATCAAACCAGTCGGTAAGGACATTTCTCTTTGTTTCTCCCTCCTGCTGACTGGGGCTAGTAGCCAACCAGTAATCATTGAGGGCTGGAAAGGACCATCCCTGAGCTGGAGTACTTGTGTTATTTGGTACCTGGGAGTAATTCTCTGAGGGACTCAAATCCTCACAGACTTCTCATACTTGAAGGAGGAGCGATTGGGTTACAAAATTAACCACCCTGAGCTTCTCATCCCTGGCAGCAGTCCCTGGGTGCTCTGTCATTACCAATCCATGGCTTATAGGAGGGTCTGGTCAGTAGCTTCTTAAGGTCCCTTTGTCTTTTCACCCCCAAGTCCAATATTGTGTGTTGAACTGTGCTCCTAGAGGCTGTAGCATTGAGTGGTTTCTAACTTCTCAGCACTTTACTATGCCACCTTCACCTTAAGGAATGGCTACGTAATTTCTGGGGTCCAGTGCAAAATGAGAATTTGAGGACCCTTGTTAGAAAAAAAACTAAGAATTTTAAAACAGTAGAAGCAAAACATTAGAACAAGCATAGGGCTCTTTGGAACTGCACGGGTTGCATTCCCATGACACTGCTCTGCTCACCTTAGCTTCACCTCCTGACCCAGAGGTACCCTATTACCAAGAGAGGGTACATAGGTAGTATCCTCAGTTCTCCTTTCTCCCTTTTTTGAGATCATCTAGTACTTAACTCCATATAGGGCTACAGACCTTCTAATTCTTGAAACAAAACTGCCCTTTCAGGGGCACCTGGGTGGCTCAGTCAGTTAGGCATCCTACTTTGGCTCAGGTCATGATCTTGCAGTTCATGAGTTTTAGCCCCATGTGAGGCTCTGTGCTGACAGCTCAGAGCCTGGAGCCTGCTTCAGATTCTGTGTCTCCCTCTCTCTGCCCCTCCCCACTTGCACACTGTCTCTCTCTCTCTCAAGAATAAATAAATGTTTAAAAATTAAAAAAAAAAAACCTGCCCTTTGAGAATGAAGGACAGGTGTGGTAGGGAAGGAAAAATTACTCTTCCCACTATTCTCCTTAGTTCTCTACTTGGGGTTCTGTAAATTGGACTGACAAAAGACAGATTAATGAGAGAAAAACTAGTTTTGTAATGTGTGCATTAAACTTAGAATGAGAGTACTCAGAGATAATAACTTCAAGGGATAGTTAAAATTTGGTCTTATATACCATCTTAGCAAAGGGACAATAAATACTTAGAGAAGTGACAGGACAAAGGAAAAGGACTTTGAATTTCTAGTGGTGGCAAATGTGAGAGGGAAAATATATGGGGAAACTACTGACAGATAAAAGCTAGTTAGTAAGGTTTGTTACTTAGATTCTTCTGGTGCTGTCTCCCGGCTGATAAGGGTCTAAGTTGTCTCCAGTCATTAACTTTTGTCCTTCCTGGTAGAGAGGGGAGGGAGAATACCTTTGTAAATGTATGTCCTGCTTCTAGGCAGATAAGGGGATGGCAGAGAGCTCTTCTTGTATCTGCTTCTCAGTTGCCTTCAGCTCAAAATAACCTTATGCTAAAGTGGCTTGTTCTCAACTGGCACATCCTGCTATCCAACAGTGTCCTCTCTGGACAGATGCAGCCCCATGAGCCCGTGATTCAAAACCTTGTGTATATTAAAAAAAAACAAACTGCCTCTCCTTCAGGTGGTCACAGCCCTATGCTGGAGCAGCTAGCCTGGCACTTGAAGAATGGCAGGCAAGCTGGGTTTCATTCACCTCTGACATGCTTGGCTGGGCATCCTCATGCAGGCAAGAGCCTGTATAATCCTACAAGGTCACCTTGCCTAGGCAACAACCTGGCTGGTCTTTACACAGAGTGGCAAAAGTGATAAGCTAGAATGTCCTTTCTTAATATGATAATCCAAATCCCTTGATTTGTGGTCCTTAAGTACCTGGGCTTCTCTGGTTTACATCTAGGCTGTAGCTCTTTGCCCTTTTGTTGTTGTTGTTGTTGTTTTTGCTCATATATATTTAAAATTGCTTTTCTTTTGATTCAAAATGGTCTATCATTGGGATTTGGCAGTCCATCTCCCTAGCTTCACTGAATGAGCTGTTTTAGTGGTAGGCAAACAGATCCATTAGACTCTTCTTCCATCATTCTGTTCTAAGTTGGTGAGATTTTAGGTCTTACTTCTAAGTGAGAGGATACATGTTTAAAACAAGGATGATACATATTGAAACAAGGAAAAATTTCAGTGAAATATAAAAAGAGAAAAAGGAATCATTATAATCCTCATAGTCTTTTGTAATTACTGGCTAGCCTTACCTGCGAGTAAGCCAGGGAAAGGTGAGGATTGAGGTAAATGAAGTCAGGTTCTTAAGGTTTTTTTTTTTTTAACTGGGTGCTGACATTAAAAATTAAAAGGACATTAGATTTCCTTCCTTTCCCACACCCACCAAAAATAAATAATGCACACACCAAGAGTTATGGGAGATGGAATCTGTTCATATTGGTCTTTGGAAACCCTGTATTTTTTCCTACCATGAAATTATAGTAGGGTAGCTGAAGAGCCATGTTGAGTTGCTATACAACTGTCTCACCTTGTATTCAGACCACAGTAGTGCCAAAGAATGGTTTGAAATGGGACAGAGAATATGGGGATATACTTTGCAAGAGCCAAAATCATACAGAACAGACGACTAAGCCCCCATGTACTTTTCTAAACTCTTTTGTAACCTATGTAAATGTTTTGTTTGTATGCATGTTTGTGTGTGAGTATAAGCATGGATATGTTTTGAATGAGTAAGGTGTGTGTGTGTGTGTGTGTGTGTGTGTGTGTGTGTGTGTGTGTGT
>NW_026059311.1:0-10482 GCF_023721935.1 Panthera uncia | reverse complement strand
TAGCCTTGTCCTCATGGCTTGGGGGGCTGTTGGTCTCAGTGGCCAAGACATCATGCATCGCCAGCCTGTCCTACTGTGGCCCCAATGTCCTCAACCACTTCTTCTGTGACATCTCCCCTCTGCTCAACCTGTCCTGCACCCACGTGGCCCTGACGGAGCTGGTGGACTTCATCTCTGCCATCGTCATCCTCTGTGGGTCATTGCTAGTGGCTCTGGCCTCCTATGTGGCCATCGGGAGGGCTGTGCTCCACATGCCATCAGCCGTCACCCGCTGCAGAGCCCTCTCCACCTGTGCCTCCCACCTGGTGGTGGTGGGCATCTTCTATGGGGTGGTCCTCTTCATGTATTCCCGCCCCCGCCTCATCGGTTCCACAGACCTCAACAAGGTGCTGTCTGTCATCTACACGGTGGTCACGCCCATGTGCAGCCCCGTCATCTACTGCCTGCGGAACAGGGAGGTCCAGGCAGTGCTGCAGAAAACCCTCCACTCACCCCGGGTCTCTTCAGCGACAACACACTTTGCCTGCTCCTGATTTTAACAGAGCACACTGATGGTCACCAGAAGGGAGGTGGGTGGGGGTGCATTGAACAGGTGATGGGGAAGAAGGAGGGCCCTTGTGATGAGCACCGGGTGATGTACGAAAGTGTTGGGTCACTAGATTGTACACCTGAAACTAATATCACACTGTATGTTAACCAGCTGGAATTTAAATAAAAACTTTAAAAAGTAATAATAAGATAACACTACTTCCCTTTTCCCAACAACTTTTGCTTCACCATATAATTGGCTTTGGCTAATGGAATGTAGATCAAATTGAGAGTCCTGAGCTGATGTCTGGGGAAGCACTAACTGTTTCCACTGCCTTCTTGCCATTTGCCTTGAGAAGAACATCTCCTGGTTCTGGGATGAGAGACAAGTAGAAAAGACCTAAGCCTGCCCTGCAGCCTGAAGCAGAATACCACCATAGATCCAGAAGCCAGAAAAAAAAAAAACACAAGTGTGCTACTGAAGCCACTGAAAAACATTTTTGGATTGCTTGTAATACAGCAGTGTTGTAGCAATGACTGACTAACACAGCATCATATTGGTTAGGTAATGGATTTCAGCCTAAAACAGTTGCTTAAACAGGATACAATGAATTTCTCATCAATGTAGCAGCACTGATTTGGTATTAATAAGACAGCCCAAAACGTCAGAGTTCCCCTATCTTGTTATATCATTCTCAGCATGACGCTTCCAGGTCAGGGTGCAAGATGGCTGCTCCAGCTCCAGTCATCACGCTTGAATTCCAACCAGAAGAGAAGGGGAGCGAAAGAAGTACAGGAAAGTGTCTTTCTCCTAAAAAGCATAACCTAAAACTTTTCCATGGACATTTGTCCAGCACATACACCTATGACATCATGGATAGACAAGGGAAGAGCTGAGAAACATTTTTTTTTGTGTGTATGATGTAAGAAAGTGGTCCAGGTTCATTCTTCTGCATGTCGCTGTCCAGTTTTCCCAGTACCACTTGCTGAAGAGACTGTCTTTATTCCATTGGATATTCTCTCCTGCTTTGTCAGAGATGAGTTGGCCATACATTTGTGGGTCCATTTCTGGGTTCCCTTTTCTGTTCCATTGATCTGAATGTCTGTTCTTGTGCCATGGAAACATTTTTTTCTGGATTTCCAGCTGAGATATGGTGGATCTATTACTAAAGGAAGAAGGAAGGACTGATGTTGTAGATGACCACAACCTTTGTCACACATATCTCCCTCACAGTGTGGCTGTGAATGTGACAAATCTATATAAAGTGTTTTGAATAGGGTCTGGAATTCAGCAAATTCTCTATAGCCAGTAGAATTATTATAGCTGTAAATCTTTGGGAATATGGAGATGGATCAGACATCACCTTTCTTCAGTGAGTTGTTCTCTTATTTATTCGACCAGATTCACCGAGCAGCTAACGTGGACCAGGCATTGTTCCGGGCAACGCGGATGGGGTCCATGCTCTGAGGTGCTCACGTTATGCTCTGCACATTTTCAGCTGGCTGTGAAGTGAGCTCCACGGAGGAATAGCAAGAGGAGTGGAGTGTGGTGCCACAGCAACTGGGGACACAGAAGCCAGACCTTGAAGGTGTCTGCATGCACAGGGAAGACAAGGAAGATCACGGCTTTCAGATGACACTGGTGCACAGGCACCAGATACGACACCCCTGACATGTCCACACAACGCTGAGTCTAGTGCAGCTGGAACCACAACAGAATGGCATCTTGAGTTCCCAGTGAAAGAGGTTCAGCTCTGTCTTATGGACACAAAAGACACAGATTAAAGTGATTTTTTAGGGGCACCTGGGTGGCTCAGTCAGATAAGCATTCAACTTCGGCTCAGGTCATGATCTCATGGTTTACGAGTTCAAGCCCCATGTCAGGCTCTATGCTGACGGCTCAGAGCCTGGAGCCTGCTTCAGATTCTGTGTCTCCTTCTCTCTCTGACCCTTTTCTGCTCGTTCTCTCTCTCTCTCACTCTCTCTCTCTCTCCTCAAAATAAACATTAAATTTTTTGAAAAAAATAAAGTGATTTTTAAATTGAAAATTACATCTTTTTTTTAAATATGAAATTTATTGTCAAATTGGTTTCCATACAACACCCAGTGCTCATCCCAAAAGGTGCCCTCCTCAATACCCATCACCCACCCTCCCCTCCCCCCTACCCCCCATCTACTCTCAGTTTGTTCTCAGTCTTTAAGAGTCTCTTATGCTTTGGCTCTCTCCCTCTCTAACCTCTTTTTTTTCTTCCCCTCCCCCATGGTCTTCTGTTAAGTTTCTCAGGATCCACATAAGAGTGAAAACGTATGGTATCTGTCTTTCTCTGTATGACTTATTTCATTTAGCATAACACTCTGCAGTTCCATCCATGTTGCTACAAAAGGCCATTTTTCATTCTTTCTCATTGCCACATAGTACTCCATTTTGTATATAAACCACAATTTCTTTATCCATTCGTCAGTTGATGGACATTTAGGCTCTTTCCATAATTTGGCTATTGTTGAAAGTGCTGCTGATGGGGCGCCTGGGTGGCTCGGTCGGTTAAGCGTCCGACTTTGGCTCAGGTCATGATCTCATGGTCCGTGAGTTTGAGCCCCGCGTCGGGCTCTGTGCTGACAGCTCGGAGCCTGGAGCCTGTTTCAGATTCTGTGTCTCCCTCTCTCTCTGCCCCTCCCCTGTTCATGCTCTGTCTCTCTCTGTCTCAAAAATAAATAAACGTTAAAAAAATTAAAAAAAAAAAGAAAGTGCTGCTATAAACATTGGGGTACCAGTGCCCCTATGCATCAGCACTCCTGCATCCCTTGGATAAATTCCTAGCAGTGCTATTACTGGGTCATAGGGTAGATCTATTTTTAATTTTTTGAGGAACCTCCACACTGTTTTCCAGAGCGACTGCACCAGTTTGCATTCCCACCAACAGTGCAAGAGGGTTCCCGTTTCTCCACATCCTCTCCAGCACCTATAGTCTCCTAATTTGTCCATTTTAACCACTCTGACTGGTGTGAGGTGATATCTGAGTGTGGTTTTGATTTGTATTTCCCTGATAAGGAGCGACGTTGAGCATCTTTTCATGTGCCTGTTGGCCATCCAGATGTCTTCTTTAGAGAAGTGTCTATTCATGTTTTCTGCCCATTTCTTCACTGGGTTCTTTGTTTTTTGGGTGTGGAGTTTGGTGAGCTCTTTATAGATTTTGGATACTAGCCCTTTGTCCGATATGTTATTTGCAAATATCTTTTCCCATTCCGATGGTTGCCTTTTAGTTTTGTTGATTGTTTCCTTTGCTGTGCAGAAGCTTTTTTCTCTTCATGAGGTCCCAATTGTTCATTTTTGCATTTAATTCCCTTGCCTTTGGAGATGTGTCAAGTAAGAAATTGCTATGGCTGAGGTCAGAGAGGTCTTTTCCTGCTTTCTCCTCTAGGGTTTTGATGGTTTCCTGTCTCACAATCAGGTCCTTTATCCATTTTGAATTTGTTTTTGTGAATGGTGTAAGAAAGTGGTCTAGTTTCAACCTTCTGCATGTTGCTGTCCAGTTCTCCCAGCACCATTTGTTAAAGAGACTGTCTTTTTTCCATTGGATGTTCTTTCCTGCTTTGTCAAAGATTAGTTGCCCATACTTTTGTGGGTCTAGTTCTGGGGTTTCTATTCTTTTTTTTTTTAATTTTTAATTTTACATTTTATTTATTTTTGAGAAACAGAGTGAGACAAAGTGTGAGCGGGGGAGGGGCAGAGAGAGAAGGAGACAGAATCTGAAGCAGGCTCCAGGCTCTGAGCAAGCAGTCAGCACAGAGCCCGATGCGGGGCTTGAACCCACAAACTGTGAGATCATGACCTGAGCTGAAGTCGGACGCTCAACCGACTGAGCCACCCAGGCGCCCCTCTGGGGTTTCTATTCTATTCCATTGGTCTATGTGTCTGTTTTTGTGCCAATACCATGCTGTCTTGATGATGACAGCTTTGTAGTAGAGGCTAAAGTCCGGGATTGTGATGCCTCCTGCTTTGGTCTTCTTCTTCAAAATTACTTTGGCTATTCGGGGCCTTTTGTGGTTCCATACAAATTTTAGGATTGCTTGTTCTAGCTTTGAGAAGAATGCTGGTACAATTTTGCTTGGGATTGCATTGCATGTGTAGATTGCTTTGGGTAGTATTGACATTTTAACAATATTTATTCTTCCAATCCATGAGCATGGAATGTTTTTCCATTTTTAATATCTTCTTCAATTTCCTTCATAAGGTTTCTATAGTTTTCAGCATAGAGATCTTTTACATCTTTGGTTAGGTTTATTGCTAGGTACTTTATGCTTCTTGGTGCAGTTATGAATGGGATCAGTTTCTTTATTTGTCTTTCTGTTGCTTTATTTTTAGTGTATAAGAATGCGACTAATTTTTGCACATTGATTTTGTATCCTGTGACTTTGCTGAATTCATGTATCAGTTCTAGCAGACTTTTGGCGGAGTCTATCAGATTTTTCATGTATAACATTATGTCATCTGCAAAAAGTGGAAGCTTGACTTCATCTTTGCCAATTTTGATGCTTTTGATTTCATTTTTTTGTCTGATTGCTGATGATGCTAGAACTTCCAACACCATGTTAAACAACAGCGGTGAGAGTGGACATCCCTATCGTGTTCCTGATCTCAGGGAGAAAGCTCTGTTTTTCCCCATTGAGGATGATATTAGCTATGGGCTTCATAAATGGCTTTTATGATGTTTAAGTATGTTCCTTCTATCCTGACTTTCTCAAGGGTTTTTCTAAAGAAAGGATGCTGAATTTTGTCAAATGCTTTTTCTGCATCAATGGACAGGATCATATGGTTCTTATCTTTTCTTTTATTAATGTGATTTATCATGTTGATTGATTTGCGAATGTTGAACCAGCCCTGCATCCCAGGAATGAATCCCACTTGATCATGATGAATAATTCTTTTTATATGCTGTTGAATTCGATTTGCTAGTATCTTATTGAGAAATTTTTCATTCATATTCATCAGGGATATTGGCCTGTAGTTCTCTTTTTTTACTGGGTCTCTGTCTGGTTTAGGAATCAAAGTAATGCTGGATTCATAGAATGAGCCTGGACGTTTGCCTTCCCTTTCTATTTTTTGGAATAGCTTGAGAAGGATAGGTATTATCTCTGCTTTAAATGTCTGGTAGAATTCCCCTGGGAAGCCATCTGGTCCTGGACTCTTATTGGGAGATTTTTGATAACTGCTTCAATTTCTTTGCTGGTTATGGGTCTGTTTAAGCTTTCTATTTCTTCCTGTTTGAGTTTTGGAAGTGTGTGGGTACTAAGGAATTTGTCCATTTCTTCCAGGTTGTCCAGTTTGTTGGCATATAATTTTGCATAGTATTCCCTGATAATTGCTTGTATTTCTGAGGGATTGGTTGTAACAACACCGTTTTCATTCATGATTTTATCTATTTGGGTCATCTCCCTTTTCTTTTTGAGAAGCCTGGCTAGAGGTTTATCAATTTTGTTTATTTTTTCAAAAAACCAACTCTTGGTTTCATTGATCTGCTCTATAGTTTTTTAAGATTCTATATTGTTTATTTCTGTTCTGATCTTTATTATTTCTCTTCTTCTGCTGGGTTTAAGGTGTCTTTGCTGTTCTGCTTCTATTTCCTTTAGGTGTTCTGTTAGATTTTGTATTTGGGATTTTTCTTGTTTCTTGAGATAGGCCTGGATTGCAATGTATTTTCCTCTCAGGACTGCCTTCGCTGCATCCCAGAGCGTTTGGATTGTTGTATTTTCATTTTCATTTGTTTCCATATATTTTTTCATTTCTTCTCTAATTGCCTGGTTGACCCATTCATTCTTTAGTAGGGTGTTATTTAACCTCCATGCTTTTGGAGGTTTTCCACACTTTTTCCTGTGGTTGATGTCAAGCTTCCTAGCATTGTGGTCTGAAAGTAGGCATGGTATGATATCAATTCTTGTATACTTATGAAGGGCTGTTTTGTGACCCAGTATGTGATCTATCTTGGAGAATGTTCCATGTGCGCTCGAGAAGAAAGTATATTCTGTTGCTTTGGGATGCAGAGTTCTAAATATATCTGTCAAGTCCATCTGATCCAATGTATCATCCAGGGCCCTTGTTTCTTTATTGATCCTGTGTCTAGATGATCTATCCATTGTTGTAAGTGGAGTATTAAAGTCCCCTGCAATTACCACGTTCTTATCAATAAGGTTGCTTATGTTTGCGATTGTTTTATATATTTGGGGGCTCCTGTATTTGGCGCATAGACATTTATAATTGTTAGCTCTTCCTGATGGATAGACCCTGTAATTATTATATAATGCCCTTCTTCATCTCTTGTTACAGCCTTTAATTTAAAGTCTAGTTTGTCTGATATAAGTATGGCTCCTCCAGCTTTCTTTTGACTTCCAGTAGCATGATAGGTAGTTCTCCATCCCCTCACTTTCAATCTGAAGGTGTCCTCAGGTCTAAAATGAATCTCTTGTAGACAGCAAATAGATTGGTCTTGTTTTTTTTTTATCCATTCTGATACCCTATGTCTTTTGGTTGGTGCATTTAGTCCATTTACATTCAGTGTTATTATAGAAAGATATGAGTTTAGAGTCATTGTGATGTCTGTAGGTTTCATGCTTGTAGTGATGTCTCTGGTACTTTGTCTCATAGGATCCCCCTTAGAATTTCTTGCAGGGATGGTTTAGTGGTGATGAATTCCTTCAGTTTTTGTTTGTTTGGGAAGACCTTTATCTCTCCTTCTATTCTAAATGACAGACTTGCTGGATAAAGGATTCTCAGCTGCATATTTTTTCTGGTCGTCACATTGAAAATTTCCTGCCATTCCTTTCTGGCCTGCTGAGTTTCACTAGAGAGATTGGTCACAAGTCTTATCAGTCTCCCTTTATATGTTAGAGCATGTTTATCCCTAGCTGCTTTCAGAATTCTCTCTTTATCCTTGTATTTTGCCAGTTTCACTATGATATGTTGTGCAGAAGATCAATTCAAGTTACGTCTGAAGGGAGTTCTCTGTGCCTCTTGGATTTCAATGCCTTTTTCTTTCCCCAGATCAGGGAAGTTCTCAGCACCTTTCTCTCTCTCTTCCTCCTCTGGAATCCCAATTATGCATATATTATTATGTTTCACCACATCACTTAGTTCTCTAATTCTCCCCTCATACTCCTGGATTTTTTTTATCTCTTTTTTTCTCAGCTTCCTCTTTTTCCATAATTTTATCTTCTAATTCACCTATTCTCTCCTCTGCCTCTTCAGTCCGAACCGTGGTCACCTCCATTTTATTTTGCAGCTCATTTATAGCATTTTTTAGCTCCTCCTGACTGTTTCTTAGTCCCTTGATCTCTGTAGCAATAGATTCTCTGCTGTCCTCTATACTTTTTTCAAGCCCAGCGATTAATTTTATGGCTATTATTTTAAATTCATTTTCTGTTATATTGCTTAAATCGTTTTTGATCAGTTCATTAGCTGTTGCTACTTCCTGGAGTTTCTTTTGAGGAGAATTCTTCCATTTCATCATCTTGAATAGTCCCTGGAGTGGCGTGGAACTGCAGGGATCTTCCTCTGTGCTGTCTGGAGTATCTTGCATTGGTGGGCGGGGCCGCAGTCAGACCCAATGTCTGCCCCCAGCCCATCGCTGGGGCCACAGTCAGGCTGGTGTGTACCTTATCTTCCCCTCTCCCGGGGGCAGGACTCACTGTGGAGTGGTATGTCCCCCGTCTGGGCTACTTGAACACTGCCAGGCTTGTGGTGCTGCTTCTATGGAATCTGGTGTATTGGCGGGGGTGGATCCGCAAGGTGCGCAGGGGCAGGAGGGGCAGACTCAGCTTGCTTTGCCTTTGATTGTCTGCTTCAGGAGGGGCCCTGCAGCACTGGGAGGGAGGCAGACCCATCGGAGGGATGGATCCACAGAAGCACAGCTTGGGTATTTGCGGGGTGTGAGCAAGTTCCGTGATGGGAACTGGTTCCCTTTGGGATTTGGGCTGGGGGGTGGGCGAGGGAGATGGCGCTGGCCAGTGCCTTTGTTCTCCCACTGAGCTGAGCTCTGTCCTCTGGAGCTCAACAACTCTCCCTCCTGTTGTCCTCTCGCCCTCCTGCTCTCCAAGCAGAGCTGTTGACTTTTAACATTCCAGATGTTAAGTCCCGCTGGCTGTCAGAACTCACGCAGTCCGGCCCCTCCACTTTTGCCAGCCAGGATTCGGGGGCTCTGCCTTGCCCCGCGGGCTGCTCCTCCACCAGCCCGGCTCCCTCCCACCAGTCCGTGTAGTGCGCACCGCCTCTCTGCCCTTCCTACCCTCTTCCGTGGGCCTCTTGTCTATGCTTGGCTCTGGAGAATCCATTCTGCTAGTCTTCTGGTGGTTTTCTGGGTTATTTAGGCAGGTGTGGGTGGAATCTAAGTGATCAGCAGGATGCGGTGAGCCCCGCGTCCTCCTATGCCGCCATCTTCCACAATCTTGAAGTCCAAAAATTACATCTTTAGGGTGAGCCTGGGTGGCTCAGTCAACTAAGCATCTGACTCTTGGTTTCAGCTCAAGTCATGGTCTCACGGTTCATGGGTTCGAGCCCTGCAATGGGCTCCACACTGACAGCACAGAACCTGCTTGGGATTCTCTGTCTGCCTCTCTCTCTGCCCCTCCTCCTCTCATGCTGTCTCTATGTCTCTCAAAATAAATAAGTAAAGTTCAAAAAGAAAAAAAATACATCTTTATTACAAAAGCAATGCATACTTATCACAAAAAATTGACAAAACAACAAAATGAAAAGGAAAGCAAACCCTTCCCAAGTTCCTCCACATAATGGCAATCCCTATGAACATTTTATAGTATCGATTTTCCAATTCTTCCCTGTATACATATAGACACACACTGCATTTAAGCATGAAAACACAGCTGTACTCTAATGGGTAAATAATGTGTGGTATTTCCATACAATGGAATATTACTCAGCCTTAAGAAGGAATGAAATATTGCTAGATGCTATATCATGTATAAGCCTCAAAACTGTTACACTAAGTGCAAGGAGACACACAAAAGCCCACATATTATATCATTTCATTTATATGAAATATCCAAAACAAGAAAATCCATACAAAGAAGACTTACAGTTTTTTAAGCTAGTGGGCTAGGCTTTGGGAGTGATTTCTATTGTGTACAGGATTTTTTTGGTAGTGATGCAAACGTTGTAGAATTAGATGGTGGTGATGGTTGCACAACTTTGTGAATATACCTAAAACTCAATGAATTGCACATTTTAAAGGGTGAAGTATATGGCATGTGAGTTATATCTCAATAAAAATGAAAAGTATTGAGGGGCTCCTGGGTGGCTCAGTCAGTTAAGCATCTGACTTTGGCTCAGGTCATGATCTCACAGTTTGTGAGTTCAAACCCTGCGTTGGGCTCTGTGTTGACAGCTCAGAGCCCGGAGCCTGATTTGGACTCTGTGTCTCCCTCTCTCTCTGCCCCTCCCCTGTTCGCACTGTGTCTCTCTTTGTCTCTCAAAAAATAAAAAATAAATCTAAAAAAATGAAAAGTATTGATAACTTGAGATCTCCCCCATGGCCTATCCGCTGGTCAGCTTCAGGACTGGTGTAGGGTTCTGCAGAATGCTGCCTGGACCTCCCTGTTCCGCAGGCAGTAGATGACGGGATTGCACATGGGTGTGACCACCGTGTAGATGACAGACAGCACCTTGTTGAGGTCCATGGCTTCTATGCGGCTGGGACGGGCGTAGATGAAGAGAGTGGCTGCGTAGAAGATGCCCACCACCACCAGGTGGGAGGCACAGGTGGAGAGGGCTTTGCGGCGGGCAGCGGCTGATGGCATGTGGAGCACAGCCCTCCCGATGGCCACATAGGAGGCGATGGCCACGAGGAGGGAACCCCAGAGGATGACGATGGCAGAGATGAAGTCCACCAGCTCCGTCAGGGCCACGTGGGTGCAGGACAGGTTGAGCAGAGGGGAGACGTCACAGAA
>NW_026059310.1:10053-10493 GCF_023721935.1 Panthera uncia | reverse complement strand
TCCACATTTTGTGATAATTGGGACACTTACATGCAGACAAAGCATTGCTGCCCATGGTGAGGGTGATGTAACAGTGCATGAATGGACATAGCATTCAGTGACCATTTCATGCCCCCTTACATTCTCACACTGCTGGCATTTTGAGGTAGAACAGGCCCTTAAGGAGGTGACTAATAAAGATTGCTAGATGTTGCACTACTGTCATGATAACCTGAGGAGCTCTATGAATCTGCTCCCCAATGAAACTGGTAAAAATTAGTTTTGTGTTTTTTGTTTGTTTGTTTAATCAAACAATGTAAATTATCTAGAAATGCTCCTAAGGGCATACAGCCAGTAAAGAAACATTTATTCAAGAATATCTGCTAAAATCTGATAAGGGCCGTGGGGTGCCTATGTGGCTCAATCAGTTAAGCACCCGAATCTTCGTTTCAGCTCAGGTC
>NW_026059310.1:0-10043 GCF_023721935.1 Panthera uncia | reverse complement strand
ATTTTGATGGCTTCCTGTCTTACATTTAGGTCTTTCATCCATTTTGAGTTTATTTTTGTGTATGGTGTAAGAAAGTGGTCCAGGTTCATTCTTCTGCATGTTGCAGTCCAGTTTTCCCAGCACCACTTGCTGAAGAGACTGTCTTTATTCCATTGGATATTCTTTCCTGCTTTGTCAAAGATTAGTTGCCCATTCGTTTGTGGGTCCATTTCTGGGTTCTCTATTCTGTTGCATTGATCTGAGGGGATGTTCTTGTACCATACTATCTTGATGATTACAGCTTTGTAGTACAGCTTGAAGTCTGAGATTGTGATGCCTCCTGCTTTAGTTTTCTGTTTCAAGATGGCTTTGGCTATTCTTGGTCTTTTCTGGTTCCATACAAATTTTAGGATTATTTGTTCTAGCTCTGTGAAGAATGCTGGTGTTATTTTGATAGGGATTTCATTGAATATATAGATTGCTTTGGATAGTATCGACATTTTGACAATATTTGTTCTTCCTATCCGGGAGCATGGAACCTTTTTCCATTTTTTTTTTGTGTCTTCTTCAATTTCTTTCATAACATTTCTATAGTTTTGAGTGTATAGATTTTTCACTCTTTGGTTAGATTTATTCCTAGGTATTTTATGGTTTTTGGTGCAACTGTATATGGGATCCACTCCTTGATTTCTCTTTCTGTTGCTTCATTGTTGGTGTATAGGAATGCAACCGATTTCTGTGCATTGATTTTATATCCTGCAAATTTGCGGAATTAATAAGTTCTAGCAGTTTAGGGTTTTCAATATAGAGTATCATGTTATGTGTGAAGAGTGATAGTTTGACCTCCTCCTGGCTGATCTGGATGCCTTTTATTTCTTTGTGTTGTCTGATTGCAGAGGCTAAGACTTCCAATACTATAATTGGACAATCTTGAAGAAATGGATAAATTCCTGGGAACATAACCCCCCCCCCCAAACTGAAGCAGAAACTAATATAAAATTTGAACAGACCAATTATCAATAAGGAGATTAAATCAATTATCAAAAAACTACCCTCAAAAATGTCCAGGTCAAGATGACTTCACTGGTGAATTCTACCAGACCTTTAAAGGAGAGATAATACCTATTCTTCTCAATCTATTCCAAAATGTAGAGGAGGAAGAAAATCTTCCAAATTCAGTCTGAGACCAGCATTACCTTGATACCAAAACCAGAGAAAGACACTACAATAAAAAGAGGACTACAAGCCAATAGGTTGATTAACATACATGCAAAAATCCTCAACAAAATATTAGCAAATCAAATCCAAAAATATATTAAATATCATTCACCACAATCAAGTGGGATTTATTCCCAATGCAAAGGTTGTTCAGTATTTGCAAATCAATCAACATGATACATCACATAAATAAGAGAAAGAATGAAAATCATATGATCATTTCAATAGACACAGAAAATTCATTTGACAAAAATCCAAACATGATAAAAGTCCTCAACAAAGTCATCAACAAAGTAGGTTTAGAAGGAACATATTTCAACAAAACAAAGAGCATATATAAAGAAAAGTGCACAGCTAACACCATACTCAATGGTGAAAAACAGTTTTTCCACTAAGGTCAGGAACAAGACAAAGAGGTCCACTCTCATCTCTTTTATTGAACATAGTATTGGAAGTCCTAGTCACAGCAATCAGACAGGTAAAAGGAATAAAAGGCATCCAAATTGGTAAAGAAGAAGTAAGAGTTTCACTATTTCAGGTGATATGACTCTGCATATAGCAAAGCCTAAAGATTCCACCAAAAAACTACTAGACCTGATGAATGAATTCAGTAAGGTCACAGAATACAAAATCAATATACAGATATCCCTTTCATTTATCTATATTAATAATGAAGCAGTAGAAAGAGAAATTAAGAAAACAGTCCCATTTAAAATTTTACCAAAATAACAAAATATGTAGAAATAAACTTAATTCAGGAGGTGAAAGACCTGTACTGTGAAAAGTATAAAACATTGATCAAAGAAATTGAAGATGATACAAACAAATGGAAAGGTAT
Source organism: Panthera uncia (assembly GCF_023721935.1). Classification (NCBI taxonomy): domain Eukaryota; kingdom Metazoa; phylum Chordata; class Mammalia; order Carnivora; family Felidae; genus Panthera; species Panthera uncia. Next base: position 8,008 of record NW_026059310.1, on the reverse strand, counting down.
TCCACATTTTATGTGGAACCACAAAAGACCCCAAATAGCCAAAGCAATTTTGAAAAAGAGAAAGAAAGTTTGAGGTATCACAATTACAGGTATCAAGTTATACTACAAAGCTGTAGTAGTCAAAACAGTACTGGCACAAAAAATGGATACTTTGATTGATAGAACAGAATGGAAAATACAGAAATAAACCCACAATTACATGGTCAATTAATATTTAACAAAGGAGGCAAGAATATGCAATGGGGGAAAAGACAGTGTCTTCAGTAAATTGTGCTGAGAAAACTGGACAGGTACATGCTAATGAGCAAAACTGGACCACTTTCTTTCACTACATACAAAAATAAACTCAAAATGAATTAAGGACCTAAATGCGAGACCTGAAACCATTAAAATCTTAGAAGAGAGGACAGGCAGCATAGTCCTTGACATCAGCCATAACATTTTCCCATATATAACTTCTGATGCAAAAATAAGCAAAAATAAACTATTGGGACTATATTGAAGTAAAAAGTTTCTACACAGTGAAGGAAACAATCAACAAAACAAAAAGGCAACCTATGGAATGGGAGAATATATTTGCAAATGACATATCTGATAAAGGGTTAGTATTGAAAAATCTATAAACAACTTATCAAATTCAATACTCAAAAAAACTAACAAACCAATTTAAAAATGGTCAGAAAACATGAACAGATATTTCTCCAAAGAAGACATACAAGTGGCCCATGGACACATGAAAAGATGTTCAAAATCACTCATCATCAGGAAAATGCAAATCAAAACCACAATGGGATATCACCTCATACCTGTCAGAATGGCTAAAATCAAAACACCAAAACAAGTGTTGATGACGATGTGGAGAAAAGGGATCTCTCTTGAAATGTTGGTGGGAATGTATACACATGCAGCCACTGTGGAAAAATAGTATTAAGCTTCCTCAGAAAATTAAAAATAGAACAACCCTATGATCCAGTAATCACACTATTGAGTGTTTACCCAAAGAATGCAAAAACTCTAATTCAGAGGGATGTATGCACCCCTGTGTGTGTTGTAGCATTATTTATGATAGCCAAATTATGGAGGTAGCCCAAGTATCCATGGATAGATGGATGGATAAAGAAAATGTGGCATATATTCACAATGAAATATTATTCAGCCATAATAAAGAATGATACCTTGCCATTTGCACCAACATAGTTCAATCTAGAGAGTATAATGCTAAGTGAAATAAGTCAGTCAGAGAAAGGCAAATACCATATGATTTCATTCATATGTGGAATTTAGGAAACGAACAAGGAAAATAAAAGGGACAAACCAAAAAACAGACCCTTTACTATAGAGAACAAATAGGTGGTTAGCAGGGGGGAGGTGGAAGGGAGTATGGGTGCAGTAGGGGAAGGGGATTAAGGAGTTCACTTATCTAGATGAGCATGGAGCTACATATAGAATTGTTGAATCACTATTTCATACACCTGAAATTAATTTAACACTGTATATTAACTATACTGGAATTTTTTTAAAAATATGTGTGCTCTTTGAGGCCCGACCATAGGCCTGATCATAGCCAAAGGCTTTAAAGGCAGACCTCAAAAGAGAATGCTGCTCTCCCCAAACCAGACTTGTACAATGAGCTGACTTGTACAATGAATGACTTGTACAATGAAGTCTCTAAAGAGAATTGCTGTCAAGAATTCAAGTTGTCCTGGCTGGCCATGCTGTTACACAGAGCTGCATTCCTAGCCCAGGTACCTCCATTTGCTTTGGCAGAAACCTTCCTTGGGTACCTCATCTGAAATCTCCTTAGAGGAGTTGGAGAGTGAAGGAAGCCTGAAGACAATTTTTCTAAATTTCTAAATCAGTACTCATTGCACTCTCAGCCTTTTCCCTTCCCCTATTCTTGCGATTTTGTATCCATAAAACTACAGGAGCATTTTTTTCAGGGGTCCCTCCACAGTGACACAATCCTCACTTCTGTGTTCATCAATTTGACCCAATACTACTGGTGCTGATCCATGGACAAGAATGAAACAGAGAGGAATCTGAACTCTCTCCAGTTTAGCTTTTTTGCTTTTTTTTTTTTTTTTTTTTTAATGGCAGTAAATGGTTTAAGACTTCCCTGCATTTTGGCTTGTTGTATAAAGCATCTACTCTGACACTTGGCAGATCAGCTTTCTCTCCAGGTCAACTGAGCTCCTGACAAATTCATGTAGTAAGCCAGGCATTTAACCACAGTGCCATTTGAGAGAAGCAAAAAGCCCACAGATCCCATGAGGTACCTTTGGAAAATATTCATAGAATCTGCAGGGCATATCAGAAGGGTGCTAGTAGGTAATTTCTAGAGACTGAATGTCCCATGGGACACTTTGTCAGCCATGTCTATGGGTCTCGAGGAGTACTAGAGGAAGTCATGCAGCATTATCAGAAGGTGTTAGCAGATTTTTCATATAAACTTTTCAGTTCTGGGGGAGATCTCTTTAGTCTCTGAATTTCCAGTCTATCTTGCCTGGCTGGTCTGATAAGTGATACAACAGAGCGGTTTGGAGAAAGCCAGGGAAGCAGTATCCTCGCCACTGCTTAAGGGTCTCCAACAGTGGGACCTGAGATGGGGTTGGGGACCTCTCACACAAGCTGACTAATGTTGAGTATGTTCCTGGTGACAATAAACACCCTGAAGTGAGCACGTTGTTGAAACTTCAAGAGAAAGAACAGTGTAGTACCTTTCAAGATTACTTTATCCAGGAGCCGTGAAGAGACCTTGGAAGTTTGATTAGATCTCTCCAGAGGTAATCTGGCTAAAGTTAATAAAGGGAGAGTAATGCAGTCTGGGGTGCATTACTACAAACCCCCTCCATCAGAGTGCCCTTAGAGCAGCTGTTGCCAGGAGAACAGAGTGCAAACAGCAGCAGCAAAAACAGCTGCAGTCTTCTGGTTTCTTCCTCATTCAGAGAAGCCATCTCTGAACAGACCTACCCATCATGTTCCCAGGAATCTCAGCCAGGAAACAGCTGTTCTTATAAGAAGGTTGTTTCAACCACTCTCTGCTACTTGCCTCTTTTCCCTCTCCCTCTCTAGAAAACTTTTGGCCAAATGCAGGAAGGTGACCCTGCTGGGACCTGTGGCTGATGCAGTTCCTGTACACTACACCTCTCTCTGTAGGTCTCAGGATAGATCAAAAGGCCCAGCAGCTTCTGTCTAGTTGTCTCAGCTTTCTTATGTTTCTTCTTTTTTAAATATTTTAAAAATTGAGGTAGGATTGTCATGACATTGTTAGTTTCACATGCACAACATGATGATTCAATTTTTATATACATTGTGAAATGACCACAATGAGTCTAGTTAACATTCAACATTTTACATACACACAAAATATTTTTTGTGATGAGAAATTTTAGGATATTTTTTGACAACTTTAAAATATGCAATATGTTATTATTGACTATAGTCACCATGCTGTACTTTACATCTCCATGACTTATTTATTTTATACTTGAATTTTGTACCTTTTGTCCCCTTTCAACCGTTTCTTTCACCCCCTACACATTGCCACTGGCAACCACCAATGTGTACCCTGCATCTTTGAACCTGCTTTTTGTTTGTTTTACTTTTTTTGTATTCCATATATAAGTGGAATCATACTGTGTCTTTCTCTGTCCAATTTATTTTACTTAGAATAATTCCCTCAAGGTCCATTCATGTTGTCACAGGTGGCAAGATTTCACTTTTTTATGGCTGAGTAATATTCCATTGTGTATATATACCGCATATTCTTTAGCCATTTGTCCATTACTGCATATTCAGGTTGTTTCCATATCTTGGCTATTTAAAATCTGGGAGTGTGATGCCTACAGCTTTGTTCATCTTTCTCAAGATAGCTTTGTCTATTCAGGGTCTTTTGTGGTTATATATAAATTTTAAGATTGTTTGTTCCACTTCTGTGACAAATTCCTTTGGATTTCAATAGGGAAATCTTTCCATTTTTTTGTGTCTCCTTCCATTTCTTTTATCAATTTCTAATAGTGTACACAGTATAGGTCTTCCACCTCCTTGGTTAAATTTATTCCTAGGTATTTTATTCTTTTTAATGTAATTATAAATGGAATTGTTTTCTTATTTTCTCTTTCTGATATTTCATTATTAGTGTATAAAAATGCAACAGATTTTTGTATACTGATTTTGTATCCTGCAACTTTATTGAATTCTTTTATTGTTCCTAACAGTTTTTTGAGGGAGTCTTTAGGGTCTCTAGATATAGCGTGTCATCTACGAATAGTGATAGCATTACTTCTTTCCTTCAAATTCTGATGCCTTTTATTTCTTTTTTTTTGCCTAATTTCTCTTGCTAGGACTTCCAATACTATGTTAAATAAAAGTGGCCAGAGTAGGTATACTTTTCTTATTCCTGATCTTAAAGGAGGAGACTTCTGCTTTTCACCACTGAGTATGATGTAGCTGTGGGTTTTTCATACATGGTTTTTATTATGTTAAAGTACATTCTGTCTATACCTACTTTGTTGAGAGTTTTTATAACTATTGAATGACGAATTTTGTCAAATGCTTTTTCTGCATGTATTGAGATGATCATGTGATTTTCATCCTTCATTTTATTAACGTTGTGTATCATGTTGATTGATTTGTGGGTGTTGAACCATCCTTGCATCCCTGGAATAAATTCTGCATGATCATGGCGTATAATCCTTTCAATGTATTCTTGACATTGAGGGTCACTAAAGGTATATGCACAACACCTGAACTCCTCAAAGTTCTGTTCCAGGTATGTGGGGAGAGGGGCCCACACCCCAGGCCACTGGTCCACATTCCAGGCTCCAGGCTCCTCCATCTCTACTCATTCTGAACTCCATGTCTAATATCAAGACACCTCACTTGCATATATGTGAATACTGAAGCCAAATTACCTCCTCTTCCCTGAATACAGCCACCACCTTTTGGCCACCTCCAAGGCCTGGAAATAGAAAACTGGCAGTTCCTCTCAACCATCAGAAGCATAGAACCAGTGAAGAGGAGCATACAGGCTTCTTTGTACTTAAGGATTTGGGCTACTTGGGCAGATAATTCAGGGCCCCAGATACATGGAACATAGGTGAGGGAAGAAGTGTAGGTTGAGTGTGCATATCCCCTTGATCGCACATACTGGACCCCTGGCTGTTTGCAGATAGGTAAAGCTGGAAGAGGGTGGTAGTGAAGCCTCCAAATTGTAGGACCTGTTACAATCCCTCTATCTTGGGTTTCAGAGCATTGCTATGATCAACAACTGGTTCAGCATAGGTACTGTGATAGCCTCCAAGAGGACCCCTATTATCCCTGCCTCCTGGTGTTCATGTCCTAGTGTGGTGCCCTAACTCATTTAATAGAGATGACTTATGTGACCAACAATTTGTCATGCAGCGCTAGAAAACTAATACAGATGTTGGCACCTAAAGTAGGGTGATGTGGTAACAAAAACCAGAAATATGGGATTGGCTCTGAAAATGGCCAGAGGGCAGAAGCTGAAAGGACCTTGAGAAGATTAGTGTTAGTCAAAAACAATTTGAAGAGACTGTTACCAGAAGCCTCATGGCCATTGTGGAGGCTGCCCATGAGAGCTTAAGGGAAAGAGAGTAACACATTAGTGGAACCTGGAAGAAAGGATCCTTTGTTATGTAGTACAGTGATGTGGGAATTAGAAAATGTACCTAACAAACTGGGTGATACAACCAAGGAGATTTCCAGAGTGTTGAAGGTGATGCCTATCTTCTTTCTGTTTATAACAAAGTGTGAGACAAAAGAGTTAAAGAATTGACTTTTGCTTAAACAAAAAGGAGACAGAGCTTGTTCCTTTGAAAATCTCCAGCCTCTCTTAGCAAATGAAGCCAAAGTTAAGAAAAACCTTCCAGGCAAAGGCCAAATCCAGAATACTTCCTGAGCTACATTTATGTGCCCAACACCCAAATTAAGAACTATAACATTACAAATTCAGTTGAAGCACACTGTGTATTTCTATTCAGTTCAATTGTATCCTCCAGAAAGATATGTCCAATTCTAAATTCCTGCTACATGTAAATGTGACCTTACTTGGAAATAGGGTCTTTGTAGATGTCAGGAAATTAGGAATCTTGAAATGGAGTCATTCTGAATTTTGGGTAGACCCTAAATGGACCAAGTATTATTCTTATAAAGAAGAGGGAGATTTGATCCACATAAGCACAGGAAAGAAGGCCATGTGAAGATAGAAGCAAAGACTGGAGTTATTGTGTCAATAGACAAGGAATTCAAGGAGCCACCAGAAGGTAAAAGGGACAAGGATTCTCCCCTAGAGCTATAGGATGGAACATGACCCTGATGGCACACTGATTTCAGACTTCTGGCCTACAGAACGGTTATAGAATAAATTTTACATTGTTTTAAGATACATTCTTTTTGGTAATTTGTTATGGCAGCCTTAGGAAACTAAAAGTAACCCTTCCCAATGGAATTCTCCTCTCTCCCTATTCACAAGGCATAAACACTGTCCTAAATAAGGTGTCTATTATTTTCAATGTGCTTCTCTGCATGCTATATATGCATGTATTCTTCCCGCACATGCTTTTATGCATATATGTGTATCTATAATCAACATAATTGTTTGAATGTTTTAAAATTTCATATACGTGGTATCATAACATTTCTATCCCTATGGAACTAGTTTATTCCCTCACCCATTTTTCCACTGCCACCACCCAATCTTTGTCTCTCTAGGAGGTCTTTCTGTGTCTCAGGCCCCTCAGATTTCCAGTCTCATCCCCAGTCCAGCCTTTACTGTACCTTTCAGTTTACTCAAAACAGTTCCAAGTCATTGAATTAACGCTGGTATTACCATAGGAGAAACTCAGTCCCTCATAACAACCCCACCCCATCACTGCTGTAAACTAGTGGTGCTTAAACTTTAGAGTGCCAAAGGGGATGTAAAACTCTGCACGCCCACCTTTGGAATTTTGATTCAGTAGATCTGGAGTAGGGTATGAGAATTTGCATTTCTAACAAGTTCCCAGGTGATGCTGCTGCTGCTGCTGATCCATGGAAGTCAGGGGATACCATCTGGTATCAATTAAATGCAGTAGATGCTAGACCAGATTTCTCTTTCTCTCGACATAATTTTTTATTTTTTAAATTTTTATTCGTTAATTTTTAAAATTTATTTATCCTTTTAAAAAATTTTATTTATTTTTGAGAGAGAGAGACAGGAGAGGGAGCATGCTTGCATGAGCGAGGGAGGGGCAGAGAGACAGGGAGTGAGAGAAACCAAGCAGGTTCTGCACTATCAGTGTGGAGCCCAAAGGGGGACTTAAACCCATGAACCCTGAGATCATACCTGAGCTAAAATCAAGAGTCAGATGCTTAACAGACAAAGCCACTCTCATACCCCTAAAACTTGATATTTTACTTAACTTACACCTATCATAAAAGAATTTAAAACATGGTTTAAAATGATCCCTTTCAATCACAGTAAGGTGGGCCAGGAAAACAAAAAACAAACACCAAAAAGATACAAAGATTGATTTGTATCAGTGTCAATATATATAAAAACTCTGCAGCGTATTCATTTCAAGAAAACTTTGATTTTTAACCTGAACAAATGCTGTCAAATACATCTGACAAAGGTAAAAGTCAGGTGTCACTGGATATCGGTTTTTCTGTGATGAAATCCACAACAAACCCACTGTAGAAAAAAATTCACATGGTCTATTGTAAAGGAGAAAATCTCAGTCTGCACAGAACAAATTTGATGTTTCTTCCTCCACTGTATATTTCTATTTATGCATTACAACTGTAGAATGAAATAAGAGACAATTAACAATTGCAAACCAGTAACATGCAACAATGATTTTCTAAATCAAAGAAAATAGTAAGTCCTATGTATTCCTCTTATGTCAATAGGAGAAATCAACACGTTCTCCTATCGTAACAAACTACTTTGGATATGTCTTCAATGCTTTGTCTGCATGTAAGTGTCCCAATTATCACAAAATGTGGA
>NW_026059309.1:0-10499 GCF_023721935.1 Panthera uncia | reverse complement strand
GTTGAAACTAGACCACTTTCTCACACCATTCACAAAAATAAACTCAAAATGGATAAAGGACCTGAATGTGAGACAGGAAACCATCAAAACCTTAGAGGAGAAAGCAGGAAAAGACCTCTCTGACCTCAGCCGTAGCAATCTCTTACTCGGCACATCCCCAAACGCAAGGGAATTAAAAGCAAAAGTGAATTACTGGGACCTTATGAAGATAAAAAGCTTCTGCACTGCAAAGGAAACAACCAACAAAACTAAAAGGCAACCAACGGAATGGGAAAAGATATTTGCAAATGACACATCGGACAAAGGGCTAGTATCCAAAATCTATAAAGAGCTCATCAAACTCCACACCCGAAAAACAAATAACCCAGTGAAGAAATGGGCAGAAAACATGAATAGACACTTCTCTAAAGAAGACATCCGGAAGGCCAACAGGCACATGAAAAGATGCTCAACGTCGCTCCTTATCAGGGAAATACAAATCAAAACCACACTCAGATATCACCTCACGCCAGTCAGAGTGGCTAAAATGAAGAAATCAGGAGACTATAGATGCTGGAGAGGATGTGGAGAAACAGGAACCCTCTTGCACTGTTGGTGGGAATGCAAATTGGTGCAGCCGCTCTGGAAAGCAGTGTGGAGGTTCCTCAGAAAATTAAAAATAGACCTACCCTATGACCCAGCAATAGCACTGCTAGGAATTTATCCAAGGGATACAGGAGTACTGATGCATAGGGGCACCTGTACCCCAATGTTTATAGCAGCACTCTCAACAATAGCCAAATTATGGAAAGAGCCTAAATGTCCATCAACTGATGAATGGATAAAGAAATTGTGGTTTATATACACAATGGAATACTACGTGGCAATGAGAAAAAATGAAATATGGTCTTTTGTAGCAACATGGATGGAACTGGAGAGTGTGATGCTAAGTGAAATAAGCCATACAGAGAAAGACAAAAAAAGACTTTTTAACAAATGACATTGGGAAAACTGGATAGCTACATACAAAGAATGAAACTGGACGACTTTGTTTCACTATACACAAAAATAAACTCAAAATGGATTAAAGACCTAAATGTGAGACCTGATACCATAAAAGTCCCAGGGGAAAACACAGGCAGTAGTTTCTTTGACATCAGCCATAGCAACATCTTTCTTGATATGTCTCCTAAAGCAAGGGAAACAGCAAAAATAAACTATTGGGACTACATCAAAATAAAAGCTTCTAAATAGCAAAGGAAACCATCATCAATACTAAATACAACCTACTGAATGGAAGAAGATATTTGCAAATGAAAAATCTGATAAAAGGTTAATATCCAAAATCTATAAAGAACCTATACAACTTAATACCCCAAAAACAATCCAATTTAAAAATGGGTAGAAGATATGAATAGACATTTCTCCAAAGAAGACACCCAGATGGCCAATGGACACATGAAAAGATGCTCAACATCATTCATCATCAGGGAAAAGCAAATCAAAACTACAATGAGATATCACCTCACATCTGTTAGAATGGCTAAAATCAAAAACAAAAGAAACAACAAGTGTTGGCAAGGATGTGGAGAAAAAGGAACCATCATGTACCATTTGTAGGAATGCATATTGGTGCAGCCACTGTGGAAACAGTATGAAGGTTCCTCAAAAAGTTAAAAATAGAATTACCACAGGATACAGTAATTCCACTACTGGGTATTTACCCAAAGAATATGAAAACATGAATTTGAAAAGGTTTATGCACCCCTATGTTTATTGCAGCATAAATTACATAGTCAAGATATGGAAGCAGCAGACCAAGTGTCCATTGATAGATGAGTGGATAAAGAAGATGTGGTATGTATATACAATGGAATATTACTCAGCCATAAAAGGAATGAGATCTTGTCATTTGCAAACATATGGATGGATCTAGAGGGTATAATGCTATGTGAAATAAGTTAATCAGAGAAAAACAAATACCACATGATTTCACCCACAGTGGAATTTAAGAAAACAAATGAACAAAGAAAAAAAGTGATGAAAAACAAATTCTTAAATATAGAGAACAAACTGGTGGTTGCCAGAGAGAAGGTGGGTAGAGGCATGGATGAAATAGGTGAAGTGGATTAAGAGTACACTTATCATGATGAGTTCTGAGTAACGCACAGGATTGTTGAATCACTATATTATACACCCGAAACTAATATAACACTGTATGTTACTTATACTGAAATAAAAAAATAATGTCAAAGAACCAAGCCTTTTTATTTATGTTGCCAGTTTTTTTTGAGGGAAGATGAAGTAGTTACAAATCCTACAAGTAGAACTCTTTTTTCTGGCCTAAGTTATACTCTACCTGTATAATGTATCTTTATTAGGTAAAAACTGGCATCTTATGAGGTGCCTAGGTGGCTCAGTTGGTTAAGTATCTGACTTCTGCTCAGGTTATGGTCTCACGGTTCATGGGTTTGAGCCCCACATTGGGCTCTGTGCGGACAGGTCGGAGCCTGGAGTCTACTTCAGATTCTGTGTCTCCCTTTCTCTCTGCCCCTCCCCTGCTCATGCTCTGTCTCTTTCTCTCTCTCAAAAATAAACATTAAAAAAGAATTAAAGCATCTTATTTTGTTTTAATCTGCATCTTCTTTAATATATTTTTAGGAGTCATCTGTGTCTACCTTTGCAGAATATTTATTTTTTGCTGTTGGATTTCATTTAAGGTGTTTTGGGAGGAACTAAGTTTGAGCTTTGTATAATCATCAATTTATTCTTTTTTTCCTTCATAGTTTCTTCATTTGCTTTTTGGCTTAGAAATACTGTTTCTATACATGTCATTAAATAAATTTATCTATATTTTGTTTTATTAGTTGTATGAATTCATCAGTTTGCCACAAGAAAACTCTCTGAAATTCTGACTGGAATATCTTTTGACTTTAAACATTAAATATCCCAAATAGACATTTTATTAAATGCATTAATAAATCATTTACTTATATCTTACATATACTATAAATATATCTAAGTAGTGGAAATGGGTAATTTTTTTTCTTTGGGCTTGTCTATGTTTTTAATATTTATAATAACTACATAGTACTTTTTCACCCAGAAATAATCTCTACCCCAAGTAATGTTATTTAAAAAAAAATCACAAAAAGCACAGACTTCCAGTTATAAGATATTAAATAAGTTTTGGGGATGTAATACACAACATGATGACTATAGGTAACACTTCTGTATTGTATATTTGAAAGCTGATAATAGAGTATATCTTAAAAGTTGTCATCAGAAGGAAAAACAATTTGTAACTGTGAGGTGATGGATGTTAACTAAACATACTGTGGTGACCATTTCACAATATATACAGATAACAGATCATTAAACTTATAACGTGTTATATCAATTATATCTCAATAAAACCGGGAAAAAAGGAAAAATCATTAAAAGTACATTCAGAGGAAAATAACAGAAATAGGTAACTTTTTCAGGTTCCTTCCAATTTTTAAAATTTTATCATTTTGATGTATCAGGGAGAAGAGCAGTTCTGTATTTGAAAAAAAAAAAAACTTTATAAGGTGAATAACATTCCAAATAAATGTAAAACAGGTTTGCTCAACCCTTAAACTTACAAAAAGCTAAAAACTGGGCAATAAAAAATAAAATATAGTCCACAATGAGAACAGAGACAAATTGACCAAAGGAACTTAATGTGGATCACCAATATATTTTGCAATTTCATGGAAGAAATGGACAACTGTACCTCTGTTGAGTACTCCATATTCTGCATGGAACACTCCAACTAGTTTTGTGTAGCCTCGATTGACATGCGTATGAACTGCCCTTTTAAATGGGTCACCCCACAGAGCTGGCCCACCAGGTTTCATCTGAAATGTAGCTAGTTCATAGACTCCTAGAATAGGGAGAAAAATAATTATTTTATAGAACATATTCAAGAAATTTCTAATCATGTTTAGTTTGGTTCCAGTGCAAGGATAACTACACAAATAGATTTTGAGGATCATACCCATATACATGTTCATGTAGACATAATTTATTAATACTTTGCATTGTTTTTCTTTGCTTTTATGTTTAGTCAGTCTTGGTCCCACTTAAAGGGTCAGTCGTTAAACTTAGTATACAGAACAAACCAAAATGGATGGACTCTACAGGTAAGGTATTATTTAAGCTATTTTTAATCTACAGAAATTGTCAATAAAAGTGAAAATTTATAATGGAATAGGATATTTTTAGTTGCCCAAGTCTATACTTTATAAAGTAAATGAAAAAGGAAGTATTTCTAGTCTCTTATAGTTCCATTTTTCTTTCCAATTTTCACTACTTTTCTCTTTATATAAGTTCCCCTTATAGGATTCCTTTTCTAACAGGAGCAGCAAGCAAATAATGAGCCTGAAGTGATTGTCTTAGAATTCTGAGGAAAAAAATAATTCTAAAGGAGATGGTTTTACTATTCCCAAATATCCAGGTAAATAGTTGAAAAGCATTTTACCTTCTTGATGGAAATATGGGCTGTGTGAAGGGAAGGAAACCAGGGGACAAGTAGATTTGAGAAGTAAAAGAAAAACATGCAAAAGTTACTGAAGAATCATGAATAACATAGAGGAAAAGAACCAAGCAAGATCTGATACTTTCTGAGAAGCCAACCAGTTCATTCAGTTAGTGCTAGCTGAGGGGGAGCTAAAAGGCTAAGTTTCTAAATAAGATTTTTCAAATCTTTTGTAATCTAAAATGCACTGCAAAATTAGGAATAACGGGGGAAATAAAATAACATTTAAATTAGTTTATGCTTTTGCTAATCTGACCTTTGTTTAAAACTGGATTGAGGTAATAATTTCTTTAAGTCAGCAAGAAGTGAAATCAGCAAGAAGACAAATCTTTAGGAATTATTTTCAAACTGAGAAATAAGAAAGAGGAAGACATAAAAGTTAGACTACAGTAATGCAGCTTGGCAATTTCAGTTAATTCATTCCCCTAGTCCATTTTATAAACAAACATGTACTTAGATTAGTTTTAATCTATGGAAAAATACTTTTATATTTAAAAAGTTATATTATTTTAAAATTATGACAAAGTATCACATATTATCCCTCACCTACCCACAGATGTGTTCCCTGCTCCCTAGGCCCAGCTTCTCAACCTTTAGTGACCATGTCAACTTTTTCTATAATACAGCTAAGCTTTAAGAATCAATAAGATACCAATATGGAAAAATACTTCATTATTTTAATGCTTATTTTTAAAAGGATAAGCTAAGAGCACCAATTTATTTTTATCTGAACAATCACATATATTCCTATATTAAACAAAGTATTAACTTCATTTCTTTTCCAGTAGAACTTGAGTTTTTATAGTTTAAAATCTAATATTTTCTCCATCAGAATTCAAAGTGACAAAAAGGGGAGGACTTACCTTCTTTTGGAGGCTTTTCTAATTTGCACCATGGCACCAGATACGTAATCTCACTCTCTTGTTTATCAATAAGAGCCAAATTTGGAATGAGGTATTGTTCTTGCCATTCCTTATCTTTGGCCAATGCTTTCCGAACTTCAGTTCGATGAGCAAAATTATCTACGGGGAAAAAAAGGAGAAAGAAAAACAAAAATTACTGATTTAAATCACCTGTGCTTTTTCTGGGTTTCATTCAGTTCACCAAGTGTTCATTAAAGCTACATAAGGATACTGTATTGTCACTCAAGATGCATATAGATGTGGCATTTGTCCCCAAGGTGCTCATGGTCTGGAAGGGGAGTAGAAATGTAAACAACTAATGATAATGTCATACATTGGGCTTAGCCTCTTACCACTTAGTAGGTATTTGTGTGACTTAGGTTATTAAATCTTTCTGTGCCTGTTTTTTACTCTGTAAAATAGGGATAACGATTTGGATCTCCCTCTAGGGATAAGATTAAATGAATTAGTACGTGAAAGGACCTTACAACAGCGTTTGGCACCGAGTCAGAACTCAATATACATTAACTGTTCTTATTAATTTAATGAGGCATTTAGTGGTAGATTCGAAAAAGAGTATATTTCTGTGATGGTGGTGGTGGTGGTAATGGGTATTAGGTCAAGATACAACTTGAATTAAATTTAACATAAATGAAATCAAGATGTACTTTGACAGCTGCTGCTTTGAATCAACAGCTTCCAAAGAAATAGTGCTGATTTTCTGTCATCCATCCTTTTTACTCAGTGCCATTATATGGGCCTAGTACTATATTTACCTAACAAAGCCTCATAAGACTAATGGTAAAAGTAATTTTCTATGGTTTATGCTATGGATAAGGAATAACACCTATCTTAGAGCTTAAGTAAGTATTATCAGGACTTTACTAGTTGTTGTTGTTGTTTTTTTTAATGGGACACAATTCAACTGGTGGTACGTTAAAGCATAAATTGTTTTTAACGGGGTTTGTTTTACAATTGGGAAAACCCCTAAACTATGGCCATATTTAGGAAGAACACTTTTCATATTAAAGTATTTTATGACCATTAACTTTGGACACTAATAACCAAAATACTAAATGAAATTACTAAAAGTTTTTGGATATCATGATGTACTAGTGGAGTTCAGAAAGATTAGGCAATGGAGTAACAAACATTCCGGGGTTTCCAGTAACCATACTCCTTCCTCTATTAGACCAGGGGTAGATCAGCTTCAGTATGGGAAGAACTCTCTCTAATTCCTTTTCCTTTACCTCCATAGATGAGTATAAGGACAGTAAATTTCTTGAAACTCTGGGGTGCAGAAATAAAAGTGTCTGAAACATAGCGATTTATTATATCTTACAGATGAGTGAGGGCTTCAAAGTTTCCTATTAACTTCTATTTCCCTAAAGCCCCTAGACATTTGAATGATTTCTGTTAAAACACTATCCAGCTATAGCTTCAATAATAATAATAAAAGCAATCCTACTTTCCTTTTATGATCTCAACTGCTTGGGTTCTTGCAGTCATTGCTGTAAATTTTTCATAAACCATCTTTACAATAAGCTATTCTTAACTTTTCCTAAGAATTAAAGTGTGGTTCATAATTTAATGACTTGAAATCTGAGATGCCATTTTCTCAATATCACATTCCCATATGCTATTAAAAGGTTCTAGCAATGGGCTATTGGAGGTATACCAGTGGGAGGTGAAATCACTGAAATTATTTTTTGGTATTGCTATTTATAAGTTTTACTTCACCTGTATGTATTTACGGTACTATAGATCCAAGTCACATGTAACATCTAACAGAATGAAAATCTGTACTGAATACTTAAGCTGATGACTCATACCATACTTCCAAATATGAAACACTTTATTCATTGTTCCTCCAAATTCTACACTCCAGTATCCAACCAGTTCAGAGTGAGCTGTCCGAAGATGAATGTTTTTCTTAGTATTTTCCAGGAACTGATTCATCTTTGAGGGCTTAAGATAATAGGTACGAAATTCATAGAATGTTCCATCATATTGTCTGGGGCCTGTAGCAAGAGATGAGCAAACCTGAAGAAAAATAAGGCAAACTTAAATATATTGGGAAGGTAGGGTTTATAATATTGTGTTACAACCAAATCTAAGTCTGGAAACAAGGGACACTCAGTAGACACAATCTGCACTCCTGTTGTCCTCTCTCCATAGACTTGTTTAGAGAGGTTATCAGTAAAGAAAACAACTTTAAAAAATATATAATTTATTGTCAAATTGGTTTCTATACAAGAAAACTACTATTAAGTATTCCAAATATATAGCTACTATTTCCTTTACCTCTAGGTACTTTTTCATGAGAAGTTTCTCCTAAGAAGCCCCTGGGGCAATTTCTTTACCCCCAAACTACAACTAGGATCCTGGTAAGTTTTACAAATAGTTTATTATCCCTTATTTAGCAAATACTCCATCTTTAGTTAATAGTATATGTATGTGTTAGAGTTACGCATTTAAAACAATTTTATAAAATATACAGGTATTTTGACTGGCACAATGGGAATGTATTTACTAGCAGAAAATTCATTTTTTTTAGGTTCTTAAAACAATGGAAATTTCTGGTCAGGTCAAAGTATTTCCTAAATCCAATGAAGTAGACCACTGGTCCAAAAATAGGACAGGAATTTAATTGTATTAGGAAACTATGAGCTATTCAATTACATTGTAATATAGTGATAGAATGTGTAAATGCTAGAAAAAGGAAAAAAATTGATGAGTCACAATTATGTGAGTCCTTATGTTTTTAGTTACAGATGCAATCTGAAGAAGGTTATTTAACCTACCCAGTTATACTATGTTGTTGGAAATACTTTTTAAGAGCCATTGATTCCTTTTGTAATATTCATATACTATGTAAATTTCTGATTTGGTTCTCTGAGCGAACCAAACTTTCAGTGGGAAATGCTTTGCCAGAAATTATCCCTGTGTATAGGTATGTGTGTATATGTATATATACACACACAGAAAATTTATGCATATTAACACAGATACACTCATACGGAATTCCAGTTTACAAATCCATGTTACCTAAGTTTGGTTATCATGTGCATATTTCCTGAAGCTGATTACACCAGAATAATCTATCACAACAGTTTTGATATGTACAAAGCTGTGGATGAATTTTGGGCTTATGCTGACCAGCTGGTACAACAATCAAAAGCAGTAGGCTTCTTGCTCTGACATGTATGTATATGTATATGTATATGTATATGTATATGTATATATACACACACATATATATACAAATATATACACACACATGTAAATGTATATGTAAACATATATATGTGTGTATATATAAGTTTTACTTCACCTGTATTTATGGTAATACAGATATGTATGTATATTTACAAAGCACGTATATATGTATACGTATTTGTATAATTGTATACAAATATATTTGTATAATTGTATACAAATATATTTGTATACAAATATGGGTACAAAGCATACGTATATGTATACAAAGCACATATATGTATATATATTTACAAAACACAATAGTGTTATGTATTTTGCTGCTGTATTGTGTATAAGGCTGAATTGAGCTCATCCCATTCATGTCTATGATGAGTTATAATCTTATTGTCTGACTAGTATGCCATCAAAAACAACTGCAGTTGCCTGTATGTTTAGCTGACATTCTTTTTGTCCCATTTTACCACTCTAATAACAAAATACTATGCAAATGAAAACTGCCTAATATTTATCACTTAAAAATATAAATAAAATATAAATATATCAAAATGGGCTAATGGGGTACTTGTGACAATTGCTTTTAAGTTGTTTTTCAGGGAATTTGTATGCGTAGAACAAAATAAGTGATCACAGGCACATATTTTTATTGTCTTTTGCAAAAGAGTACAATAGGAAAGCTCAGGGAGAAGTTAATAGCAATGAAGCAATGAGAGGGGTGTGTATGGGAAGGGGTGAGGTGATTTTTGTTGAGGGACACTAGAACAGTATAACCAGAACACAAGGCCACTATGCTAAGGAAGGAAACATGAGTGCTCTAGGCTCCCTTGTCTCCAAATAAGGGCTCATTTTCAGCAGCACTGACTTCCAATTCACTTAGAACAATTGGTCGACATCTAAAAAAAAAATCAGTCCAGAATAAAGTTGTAAGGAATAACTAACTGTTGGCCCTGCCCCAGAAGAGTGAGAATCAGAAGGTTAAAGGCTATTGCTAATCTTAGGTGGATGGGCCATTATTGGTTCCTCTTCAGCCTTCACCAGGAAGTCAGTCTCTAGAGTAGGTTAATCCCCATCCCATCCTACTCCTTTGAGAAAGGAGTACAAACTTAAATATCAAAAGGAAAAAAATCTGTAGATTGACAGAATAGGCTAGTTCCCGACAGTTAAGGCTGAATCACCAAAATCTATTGTGCATGTTTCTCATCCAGTGTTAGGACGTTTGTTCTGAGGTTCCTAGCCCTGCCTGCCTTGGACACCACCCACACGACACAGTGGGAGGCTGGGCTGGATGCTCCACCACCCGCACCCTGGGCCTCCTTTTCAAGTTCTCCGCAAAACGCTCGTTAAGGTGTGTACATTTCGAAGAGGCCGGTTCTAACACCAGCCACAGGTTGACCTATTTCTCCTCTACCTTCTGTCTGGAGGGGGCGGCGGCTTGTCAAACGACAAATAAATAGGAAAGGCTCGATCAGCAAGCACCAGGCACGGGCCCCAACGTGGGGAACGCAGGGGGCTAGGCAGCAAAAATGCAGCAGCCAGAGCTTCAGGAGTGTCCTCAGCACTTAGGCCAGAAAAACCCTGTTCGCGGCTGCTCACGAGTTGGCCTGTAGACCACACTGGCCAGCGGACCTTCCCAGAGCCGCGCCCCCTTCCTCTCGCGCATCCTGGGATACCCAGCCTCCAGGGCCTGGAACTGGCACCAGAACTTCCGCGGCAGCACCACGCTTTCAATCTGCATAGAGAACCAGCTGGGCGCGTGCGCAGCACTCGCAAGTCTGGTCACGGAAGCCGGGGAGCGCTTGCGCGGGACCTCGAGCTCCTCGCTGACGTCCCTCCCCTCC
>NW_026059308.1:0-10516 GCF_023721935.1 Panthera uncia | reverse complement strand
AAGAACTCACCAAACTCCACACCCGAAAAACAAATAATCCAGTGAAGAAATGGGCAGAAAACATGAATACATACTTCTCTAAAGAAGACATGCAGATGGCCAACAGGCACATGAAAAGATGCTCAACATCACTCCTTATCAGGGAAATACAAATCAAAACCACACTGAGATACACCTCACGCCGTCAAAGTGGCTAAAGTGAACAAATAAGGAGATTATAGATGCTTGAGAGGATATGGACAAATGGGAACCCTCTTGCACTGTGGGTGGGAATGCAAATTGGTGAAGAAGTGTGGAGATTCCTCTGGAAAATAGTGTGGAGGTTCCTTGAAAAATTAAACATAGATCTACCCTACGACCCAGCAATAGCACTGCTAGGAATTTACCCAAGGGATACAAGAGTGCTGATGCATAGAAGCATTTGTACCCCAATTTTATAGCAGCACTTTCCACAATAGCCAAATTATGGAAAGAGCCTAGATGTCCATCAACTGATTAATTGATAAAGAAGATGTGATTTATATATACAATGGAATACTACTTGGCAATGAGAAAGAATGAAATCTGGCCATTTGTAGCAACGTGGATGGAACTGGAGAATGTTATGCTAAATTAAATAAGTCAGGCAGAGAAAGACAGATACCATATGTTTCACTCATATGTGGATCCTGAGAAACTCAACAGAAGACCAGGGGGGAGGAGATGGGGGGAGGGGAGAAAAGTTACAGAGAGGGAAGGAGGCAAACCATAAGAGACTCTTAAATACTGAGAACAAAATGAGGGTTGATGGGGGGTAGGGGAGAGGGGAAAGTGGGTGATGGGCATTGAGGAGGGCACCTGTAGGGATGAGCACTGGGTGTTGTATGGAAACCAATTTGACAATAAATTACATATAAAAAAAAAAGAGCAAAACAAGAAAAACAAAAAAAATAAAAACATTTATTTGAAATTAAAAAAGGAATGTTGAGTGTTTCTTGGAGGCAAATTGAAATGAATACAGAATATTCCTACCAAATTTAGAGGCAAGGAGGTTATTTATTAATTATCCTAATAAAAACTGGAATTACGGGCAGAGTAGGGTGGGTCAGAAAGTGAATGAGAAGGTAAACAATGAGAAAAGGAAATATAGAAAATCATTTTTATAAGTCTTAGGTTGTCAGTATTTCCAAATTCAATCTTGAATATGTCTCTGAGAATCTATTATTTTAATTCTTATCATATAATGAAAAATATGCATGCTAACCTGTGATGCATAGGTGTTATGTTGTTTCTTCCCTCCAAAAGTAATGCTACAGAATGGAATCATTTTATACTTGGGGATACCTCATAGATCTTACTAATATTGAACAAAAAACAACAGAGTTGTAATTTACGAGATGTATCTCTTTAATTTGTTAGAGTTTTTATTCTCTGTTTGTGTGCTGGCTTATTTGTTTGTTTTATGCTTGCTTCTGCCTCTCTATAACCATTCAGGTTTAAAAATTATACATTATTCATTTGACTTGTGATTCTGATTATGCCCACATTTCAGGTGTTTCACACTAATCTACTACTTCTAGATGCAGAGGGGAATTATATCAATTATTTCTTTTTCTATCATTCTTATTTGCTCCACTTTAGTATTTTCCACCTTGCACCACTAAGTGGAGAGCACTAGACAGAGAATGTCGGATATACATAGTTGCTGGAATACACACTTGGAAAAGCCTTCCCTGTCTTATTTAAAAAAAAAGTGTCTTTAAAATTTGAGCAGACTGATTACCAGCAAAGAAATTGACTCAGTAATCAAAAACTCCCAACAAACAGAAGTCCAGAACCAGATGCTTCATAGGTGAATTCTACCAAACATTTAAAGAAGAGCTAACACCTATTTTTTTCCAACTATTCCAACAAATTGAAAAGAAAGGAAAACTTCCAGATTCGTTCTGTGAGATCAGCCTTACCCCTATACCAAAATCAGATAAAGACTCCACTAAAAAGAGAACTACAGGCTAGCATCTCTGATGAAAAGATCCTCAACAAAATACTAGCAAACCAAATCCAAATATACATTAAAAAATTATTCACCACAATCAAGTGGTATTTATTCATGGGTTGCAAGGGTGGTTCGACATTCATGAATCAATCAACATGATATACCATATCAATAAGAGAAAAGATAAGAACCATATGATCATCTCAACAGATGTAGAAAAACGTTTGACAAAGTATAACATCCATTCATGGTAAAAACCCTCAACAAAGCAGATTTAGAGGGAGCATACCTTAATAATAAAGGCCATATATGAAAAACCCACAGCTAGCATCTGTGGGGGAAAACTGAGAGCACTTCCCATAAGGTCAGGAATAAGACAAGGATGGCCACTCTCACCACTTTTATTCAGCATAGTCCTGGAAGTACTAGCAACAGCAATCAGACAATAAAAAAGAAAAGACATTCAAATCAGTAAAGGAGAAATAAAACTCATTATTTGCAAATGACATGATCCTATATATAGAAAATCTAAGGTTGCCTGGGTGGCTTAGTTGTTTGAGTGCAGACTCTTGGTTTCACCTTAGGTCACTTTCCCAGGGTCATGGGATTGAGCCCTATGTCAGGCTCTGTTCTGAGTATGGAGCCTGCATAAGATTCTCTCTCTCTCTCCCTTTGCCCTCTACCTCCTCTCTCTCTCTCTCTAAAATTTAAAAAAAAGAAGAAAATCGAAAAGATACTACCAAAAACTGCTAGAACTGATAAATGAATTCAGTAAAGTCTCAGGATGCAAAAATCAATGTATAGAAATCTGTTGCATTTCTGTACACCAATAATGAAACAGTAGAAATAGAAATTGAGAAAGCAATCCCATTTACAACTGCACAAAAATAATAAAATACTTAGGAGTAAACATAACCAAAGAGGTGAAAGATCATACTCTGAAAACTGTAAAACACTGATGAAAGAAATTAGAGACAACACAAAGAAATGGAAAGACATTTCATGCTGATAGAGTAGAAGAACAAATATTGTTAAAATATCTATACTACCCAAAGCAATCTACACATTTAATGTAATCCCTATCAAAATAACAACAGCATTTTTTATAGAAATGGAACAAACAATCCTGAAATAAATATGGAACCACAAAAGACCACAAGTAGCCAAAGCAACCTTGAAAAAGCAAAGCAAAGCGGGAGGCTTCATGATTCCGAGTTATATTACAAAACTATAGTAATAAAACACTGTGGTACTAGTACAAAAAAAACCAGACACATAGATCAATACAGCAGAATAGAAAAACCAGAAATAAACCAACAATTATATGGTCAATTAATCTTTGACAAAGCACCAAAGAATATCCACTGGGAAAAAGACAGGTTCTTCAACAAATGGTGTTGGGAAAACTGGACAGCCACACGCAAAAGAAGAAACTGGACCACGTTTTTTCACCACACACAAAAATAAATTCAAAATGGATGAAAGACCTAAATGTGAGGCAGGAAACCATAAAAATCCTAGAAGAGAACACAGGCAGTAACTTCTTTGATTTCAGGTATAGCAACTTGCTTCTAGATAGTACCCTGAGGCAAGGAAAACAACAGTATAAATAAACTATCGGGACTGCATCAAAATAAAAAGTTGTACACAGCAAAGGAAATCATCAACAAAACTAAAAGGCAACCTACAGAGTGGGCGAAGATATTTGCAAATGACATATCAAATAAAGGGTTAGTAGTATCCAATATGTATAAAAAAACTTATAAAACTCAACAGCCAAATAATCCAAGTAAGACATGAATAGGCATTTCTCCAAAAAAGAAATCCATATGGCCATCAAACACATGAAATATGCTCATCATCATGTATCATCAGGGAAATGCATCAAAACTACAATGAGATGTCATCTCACAACAGTCAGGATGGCTAAAATTAAAAAAAAAAAAAAAACAAGAAAAAACAAGTGTTGACGAGGTGGGTATGCACACTGGTGCAGCCACTGTGGAAAACAGTATGGAAGTTTCTCAAAAAGTTAAAAATAGAACTACCCCACCATCCAGCAACATGCCACTGGGTATCTGCCCAAAGAATACAAAAACACTAATTCAAAGTAATATATGCGCCACTATGTTTATTGTAGCATTACTTACAATATTCAAAGTATGGAAGCAGCCCAAGTCTCCATTGATACATGAATGGATAAGGAAAATATGGTATATAAAATATGGAATATTTATATCTATATAAAATATGAAATACTATTCAGATATAAATATAAAGTGAAATGTTGCTATTTACATTGATATGGATGGAGCTAGAGAGTATAATGCTGAGTGAAACAAGTCAGTCAAAGACAAATACCATATGATTTCACTCACATGTGGAATTTGAGAAACAAAACCAGCAAGCAATGGGAACTAAAGAAAAAAAGGGAGAGAGAGAGAAACCAAGAAACAGACTCTTAACTACAGAGAACAAACTGATGTTTACCAGAGGGGAGGTGGGTGGGAGGATGGGTTAAATAGGTGATGGGCATTAAGGAATGCACTTGTGGTAAGCATCTGGTGATGTATGGAAGTGTTGAATCCCTATATTGTACACCTGAACCTAATATACCACTATATGTTAACTAACTGGAATTAAAATAAAAACTTAAAAATAATAATAAAGTGTCTTCACTTTGTTAGGTGAGGAGATAAAGCAAGTTGGTAAGACATCATATTCTTCCCTACCAGTCCTTAATTTTACCCTCAAATTTCCTAAGCACTTTAAAAACAGAGATTGAAGAAACTCTCATCTTTACACTTCTGCCTCCCTTTTTGACCTCTGGGGACTATACAGTAGCAGCAGCAACTTGGTGGTTATGGTTATGGTTTATAACACATAAATGGGTCAGTGGCCTCTTTGGAAGTGGCCAAGATTGAATAGGAGAGCCTAGGGAAGATCTACAAATGTAGGTGCCAGGAGGTGAATGAAGGTTGGGTTAGTCTGCAATGTGTTTTCCCATCTAAAGAGAAACTCATATGTAACAGAAAATTGGACCAAGAACTAGATGCAACCTAATTTCTGTAGTAGAATTAGTGGTCTCTCAAGCCAGGGTAAGGAAGGCCCTGTGGACAGGTGCACAGCGACTGTCATGAAAACATCACTACCAAGTTTGGAGAAACTGAAGTTGGTGGTAAGAACTATGTGAGTGCCCAACGGTGAGAGTATATTGATTCTCAAAACTCTAACTCCATGTATGCATAAATGTATAAAACAGATTCATTTAAAAACATGTGTGAGCACACACATACACACTTGAAAAATCACTATTTCATTAATATTGCCTGTAGAGGAGAGGCAAAGGGCAAAACCATAGTCATTCAGCTAAAATAATGTCCCATATTTATAAGGGCATTCTTGGAATTTATCTTTTTTAAAAATATTTTTTAACCTCAGGTTCTATGAAATGTTCTACAGTGTTTGACTGAAGGTCATCTGCAATCTGGACCTCCAGATGCTTCCAAATGCTCTTTAAATAATATAAGGTGTAGAATATAAAGAAAAATACCTATATGTGTGTTTGTGCAATATTTAATATTATTTAAGCTGTTAATGTGCCAAATAAGTAATCTGCTTGATAAAAGGTCAACACTACATTGTGCTACCACAGAAATATAGTCAATCTTCCATATCTAAAATAAAAACTGTATTAAAATTGTTTAATATCCAACAGATTCCTGTGACAAAGTTAGCTTTAAGTCTAACAAAATGCATGCCCTCCAGCGTCTTCCTAAACGTGAGCATCACTCTATTAAGAAGGACTGAGATCATTTTGCTGAGACAGACAAGACCTTGCAAAGAGCAGTTTTAGTGTAATGTAACTTTAGGTATTGAGAACTACAAGATCTCAGTAGCCCCTAAGTACGTCTTTGCATTCACTGCTGAGACCCCACCCTTTCTTCATGCCCAGACTGACATTTACACCTTTTGGTACAAGTAGAAGTCTATCTCCGGAAGGCCCCTGAAAAGCTGGAAGGAAAATCCAGACACTCCAACCTACCATTATCTGCAGAGAAAGCTCATATGTGAGTTCACGGATTGTCTAATTTTCCTGGAAGCATAACAAAATAGAGGAGGTGCCCAGGTAGGAAAAGAATAGCAATCATTTTCTCTTTCATAGTCGTACTTGCTGTCTCTCTGAGTCTTTACTCCCTCATCACATGGACTCTTACTTGAATAAACATAATCTGGATGGAGAAATATAACAAAAAGTAGGCAAAATATAGTTCATTATTTTAATAATAAGTGAATAAAACACAATGAAGGGAGCAATAAGTGAGACCATATATTAGGTCCCGAAAATGAAATCATTTAGGAAAAATTAATTGTTAAATGTGACGATGGAAAATATAGAAAGTGACCCATCCCAGACATCTCTTCTTCCTTATTTAATATTTGGACAAATTGTGTCTTGGAGAAAAATAACACTTATTTTCTCAATATACTAATTCAATTAAGAAAAATATGCTGAAAGTTTCTTTTTTTCATGTGCTTTTCAGTGAATTTAGAAAGTTCAAAAAGGCCATGTGTACATTAAAAAAAGAGACAAACGATACATTTTATGTCTAATCTTTCCT
This sequence comes from Panthera uncia, assembly GCF_023721935.1. Taxonomy (NCBI): domain Eukaryota; kingdom Metazoa; phylum Chordata; class Mammalia; order Carnivora; family Felidae; genus Panthera; species Panthera uncia. The sequence continues at coordinate 3,919 of NW_026059308.1, read as the reverse complement.
CTATCAATTTGACATAGTTATATCATAGAATTGAATTCTGGAAAATACTGGAATTAGTCAAAAGCAATAGCTTGACTTATTTGGTAGAATTCCCACAAAATTTAGTAAAGAAAGAACATTTTGTTTGAAATGTTAAATACAGTAGATGTTGCCAAGGAAAAACAGGGTTTCAGGCAAGACTAACCATTCCTGACAGTTTGTCTCCCCATAAATTTAAGCTAATGCTGTCAGATTAAGATAAATGCTTCAAATCATCAACCTTTGTTTAGGTTATACCATGTCTTCAGCAAGTAGATCAGAATCAGATGTTTCAAGCAACACAGAAACAATGCATAATTTTTATGTTGCTAACTGCTATGACTGTCAGAACTGTAATCCAGTCATTTATGGTTTTTAAATTCAGCTTCATGATTTATTTAACCATTCCCTCTCAAATGTATAGCCAGAAAGCTCTAAGGTCTGTTTGGCATAATTAGCAATAGCACCCGCTTGTTCTGGAGTAGACTGTTTATTTGGCATTGTCATTCTTCATTCAAGATGGTATCTTTGATTTCTTTCCCAAACACACATTCACACACATCCTTCCCTGCCCCCCCCCTTAATATCCACACTTTCTATTATTTTGCCTAGAATTTTTGAAGTGAGGAAAAACAGGTCCAAGGATTGTATGTGTCACGTATAGTCTTTAGTCCAATAGAATCTTGGAGTGTTCCATTACAAATGTTACTTGCTTCTTATGACATTGGCACGGAATTTCCTTAACTGTTCTGAGAGTCATACAAGTAGGAAAAGTGCCAGTTCACAAGCAACAGCAGCTTCAAAAATATCCTTTCTCAATAATTTTTGTCAACATGTATTCATCAACTTTGTCTTGCACGACAAATAGTAACACCACATGATCTATCTTTCTAACAAAGATTTACATTTCAACTCCCTAATTCATGAAAGTCCAATTCTAGATGAGCAGATGTACATGACTAGAGTTCTGGAAATAAGAAATGCCAGGATATCAGCTGTTTTAACTCCATTGATTTCTTTAACCTCCTTCAAGATGTCAAAGTTGACTTGTCATTTCTATAAAATTTACATTCAGAAGGATATTTTTTAAGTATTTATTTGAGAGAGAGAGAGAGAGTGAGAGAGAGAGTGCAAGCAGGGGAGGGTCAGAGAGGGAGGGATTCACAGATTCTGAAGCAGGCTCCAGGCTCTGAGCTGTCAGCACAGAAGTTATATATTACTTATATTTAGATTATCTTTTAGCTATTTCTATTATTACTATAAAAAACAATGGTTGTGAATAAATATTTACTTTGTTGCTTCCACAATACTATAATCTTCATTGCAATATCAGTGCTATTTCAAAATATGGTGCCCTGTGAATCATAATGCAGTATAGATACAGGCTCCCCCATTTGTGAGTAGTGGTTAAAAGAGCAATAGTTAAAATATGTAAATAATCAACAATTCTTATGTTCTTACAACTTGTAATTGACCAGTGTTGAATCTTCATCATTGTTCCTCATCTTTTTCAAATGAAAGATGTAAAATATTTTACAAATAGTTGTTCCCTTCATCATTCCTCCTCAGAGGAAGGTATTGTCATAAATTGGAGTGTGTCCTTTCACTGTGTGTGTGTGTGTGAGTGTGTGTGTGTGTGTGTGTGTGTGTTTATCTCCACAAACATTTTGTTTGGAGAGTGTATTCTTTTATTGTCATAAGTGACTTAGGAGACATACTACATTTTTTTTTTACTCAGCATTGTTTTTGACATGCTGCCCTGATGATCAATGTAGATTTAATTCAAAGATTTAGATCATTCATTGTAATTGCATGGTACTCCTCCATAAGCATACACCACAATTTATGCAACCACTGGAAATTGGAGTTACTTCTCATTTTTCATTATAAACAATATTGCGATAAATCTGTGCCCTTGTGCACAAACACATAAGTTTCTCTAAAGTAAACAATGCAGATGGAATCCCCATGTTATAGGGTACATGCATTTTTATATTTATTAAATACTATGGAAATACAGAGAAAACTTAACATGGCTTAGCTGTGAAAAAATTCACACTCTCTTCATAAGCAATGCTTTGGGATATCTCATATCATCAAAACATCTGTGGATCAGGATTTGAAAGATTTTTATGTCAAGAGCAGAGATTTAACAGTTACAATTGGATCCGTTAGTGTATTACAAAAAATATCATGGGTGGCATTGTTTTCAAGGCTCAAATCTTTATAAACAAAAACATGAAACCAAAGTGAATTATATCCTCATAACCAAAATTTATAAAACAGTAGTCCTTCCCTAGTAATTTCCTGATAATAACCAAAATCTTATATAATATAATTAACATAATTATTTCCTAAAGTGTGTGTGTGTCTATAGTTTATATATATATAAACTATTTTTATTTTGAAAAGAGTTTTAATTGAAAAGAGCTATAGATACCAGCTATATATATAACTATTTTATGTAAATGACTATACACACACACACACACACAGTTTTAATTGAAAAGAGCTATAGCTACCAATAATTCACTTCAGCAAAAAAATAAAATTCAGGCCAAATTACCAATACTTTTTGGATACCTATATTTTCCATATTTCCCAGGATGAGTACAAATGAATTTACAGGGGGAAAAATAGTACCTAGATACTCATAGCTATATTTCATATATTACTTATCGTCACTTTCCAATGTATTTTTATACATCCATTCTACTGCCACCAGTATTTGGAATTCTTACCAAATATGAAATCATATGTTTATTTTGTTTTTAAAATCAGGTAATAATTCATACTTTGAAATTATGATGTTGCAGATGATAAAATGATTTACTTGTATACTCATATATTTAAGTGTAGATTTCCTTTTCTGCAATAAGCTTCATATTTACACTTGATTAAAACTAATCAGACAATTAAAATACTATATCTTTGGATCCTGATCCTATAATTTTTTGCTTTATCCAAATGGTATAAATTATAAACCCAAACAGTATTTTCTCCTAATTTGTCCCTTTTATTTTCACTAATATCACTCTCACTAATTAAGGAATATGAAACCAAATCATACTTTTGTACCACTGCACAATCCCATCGTAATTATCTTCAATATAATTTGCATAATTAGGGAGTTGACTCTATTTGATCTGCACCCCTTTTCTTTTAATTTGGGATGGTGGAGATTATATTGTCTACATGTAAATCAAAACCTATCCTAGTTTTTTTTCTAGACAGATTTCATTTTGTGTCCTATATTGCAAAGATCATCACTTTACTGCTACATCCTGAAATTCACTTCAATATATACTGACTCAGTCACAACAGTGGATTCCTAAAAGCTCTGGAAGAAATCATTTACTTCTTCTTTGCAGTGGCTGGCCATGCAGCCCCACTGCAATCAATCTGTGTTCTGTAAATAAATTGTTAATAAACACACTCGCTTATTGGCATCACCCACAAGAACAGATAAAATCCCCAGGCAATTATCCTTCTTTCTAAGAATTGGGTAGTTGATTTGCAGTCAGGTATACCGTCTTGATATATCCTATGGAGGTTCTCTGTGGGAATGCTTCCTGAACTGCATACCTATCACCCCATCACAGAAAAACCCCAGAGCAATCCAAAAGTCTCTAGTTTATGCAGTCAAGGAGAAAGCTGCAAGGCTCCAAATCTTCCTCCTCCTTTCTAAGAGATGTAGATTTTGCTGTCAATAGAAGAAAAGTGCAGTATGTGTAAACACCATGCCTAAATAGAAGAAAAAGAAAGAAACTCAATCTCTCTCCTCTCTTTCTCTTTCTTTCTCTCTATCTCTCTCCCTCTCTCTATATATCTCTCTCCTTCTCTCCCTCTCTCTCCTTCACTGGATTATTTGTTTTTCGGGTGTGGAGTTTGGTGAGTTCTT
>NW_026059307.1:0-10529 GCF_023721935.1 Panthera uncia | reverse complement strand
GCTGGTGCAGAGGTGGGGTTTTCTTTTCTCAGGCTTTTCTTGTCTATGTGCTCTGTCAAATGCGGTTGATTCGTGGAAAATGCTTGAAGTCAAATTGGCCTCCACTGGTTGGGACTGTGCAAGCATTGGCTTCATGTTGAATGATAAAATAAGGACAGTTAAACCACAGCCAACTTTGCTCACTTTCAAAGGGCCACAGCTAATGAAAGAAAATGTCCATCTGCACATGCATATTATTGCTGTCAAACATACTCTTAGGCTGTGGGTGAGGGGTGCACCTATTTTATATGAAGTTCATTTCAAGTAGCTGTTTCATGAGTTGGGAATCGTACGACCAGGACTGTTGAGCCTCTGCACCTTCCATTCTCTCTGATGACAGTGTTCTGAAGGAAAAATCAAGCAGATTGCTTGTAGCAGAAGGCAATCCTGACATCCACCAAAGATCTACACTTTTCCACGGCATGTGATTTACTAGTGCTCATACTTCCCATCTAATTTTGTCAGTGTAGGCAGGGTGACATAAGACGGGTGCATATGAAGCTGTTAGCATGGGTAGAGTATAGACAGAGCAACAGGGAGGGGCTTCTCTCCTCACAAGAGCACAGACATATGGAGGCCCTGAGTTCAACTGTGTAACTGAATCTCATATACTGACTTATCTAAGTCCCTTTAAAGGGACAGATGACTGGAGAGTCAAGCTGAACAAGGCTCAATAGAAGACATGCCCAGGAGATAAAAGTGTGCTAGAGATCCAGCAAAGGAGTGCTGTGCAGTCATGTGAGCACAAAGAGCAAGTGTCCCCACCCTGACCCAAACCAAGCACAGTACAGAGAGGGTGCCCAGTCCTGGGATCCGATCTTTCCAGTGTCTGGAGAAACAAAACTCTATTGCTGAGATCACGGAGTAGGCTTTCACAGATGAAATTACAGCACAGAATTTCACAGCACATTCACACCATAGACTTCACTCCTCTTGGTCTGTGCCTGAGGGCCAGTTTCTGGATGAGACTTGGCTTCCATGAACATGGGCCACATGTCACTGGTTCAGGTGAGCATGTGTGGGAAAGAGCTCTTTCTCAGGGTAAATTATACACCGACATCCTACTCAGGATTATCTGTGTGCTTGCTGTATTTGTGACTTCACTCCTGAAAGAAAATATTCTAATTGTGACCACATCACTGGGTTCTTGAGATTTGGGTCCCAAGGCCAGAATCTTCAGAACCTCCTCAACCCTTTCTCCATCCTGAGAAACTCTTTCTGGTTAGGGCCTCAGTCTTCCACCCCTCCTGGGGGCACTTCTGTCATTTGGTCCATTCTCAGAACAAACACAGATGGAGCTGATCTGACCCGCACAAATGCATATTTGACCCTGTCATTACACTCTGTAGCCATTTCTTCCAGAAATATCTCTGACCAAATAATACTTGTCTTCCATTATGTACAATTTACCTCTAAAATTAAAAGAAATCCAAATGTCTGAGGGCAGAAGAAAAGTAAATAATTGTTGTATTTCCATGAAACATATTGTATCCACTTAAAATTATATTTATATAGTTTTTTAATGTTTATTTTGATAGAGAAAGACAGAGCAAGAGCAAGGGAGGGGCAGAGAGAGAAGGAAAGCAAGAATCCCAAACAGACCTCATACTGTTAGTATAGAGCCTGATGTGGGGCTCGATCTCACAAACCCTGATATCATGACCTGAGCTGAAACCAGAGTTGGAGACTTAACAGACTGAGCCACCCAGGTGCCCCCAAATTAAGTTTATATAGTTTATATGCACGGAAAATGCTCACTCTATCAAGCAAAAGCAAATACATAATGAAAAGTCTGTATATCCCAGACGACCATGTTTATAAAAATAAAAACCTAAATACGTGCAAATCAGAAAGATGAGAAGAAAATAACAAGGCGACTTCAATCATTTCTGGACAGTCCAAAATTTCTACAACAGACTAACTGTATAATTTTTAAGTTATAATTTTGAAAAGAGGGCATAAATATCAGTGGTACGGCCACAATCATGTGACTTTACAAACACAAAATGAGGATATGAACTAAACCGTAAACCCAGATGTGGCCCCACATTTTGCAGGACAGGTTCTCTAATGATCGTTCTATGCACACTTTTACAAAAAGCATGCATTCCTCTCAATCAGGAGGGGAAATAAAGGCAAATCTGTGGGAAGACCGACACAGTTTGAGGACAGAGCCTCCTCACAGGCAAAGGAAACAGCCTGCCTCTTGGCAGATAACATACCTGGAAGAGGACATTTTTCTCTTCAGAGAATGTCAGCTACATAATGGCCGAGATCAAATCTGGCACAGGAGAATACATGGCAAAGAATCTGAAGCAAGATTGTGTCCCACACCTCAACCTCACAAATGTCATGCAGCTCAGGTGAAGTTGTGGTAAAACAAATAGATAAAAGCATAGCTGTCGGAAGGCTTCACTCTCCAGCCTGTTGAACTGCTGTAGGGAGACAGGGCTGAGTAAATGCTTTACCACATGGTCTCAGGAAAATGGTCATAGCATGTCTTCCCGTTTCTGGGCTTACTCCCCACCTGTCAGGCTAATGGCATATGAGCCACAAGGAGCTGACAGGTGTTGGAATATTTGGGCATCCTAAATAAAGCCAAACTTTTAATTAAAACATAACGTGTATGCTTTATGTACTTTACAAGTGAATGTAAGCAAGGCCTTCTGGCCACGGTCAACAAATCGTTTTGGAAATCAACTACAAAAGTGGACTGGATCAACAAAGCAAACCATTTCAATGGTTGGGAAAGGTCCAAATTCATGCAACGATCTGAGAAGTGTTTATGCTTGAAAAGTTGCAGAAGTCAGGGAACGACACTGGTGTTCTTGCCTAGATAGGCTCCTATTTTTCCCCCATCGCCCAATACCCAGCTCCGTGGGCATGACAATTCTTCCAAGATAGGACAGGCCATGAGGACTGGCAGCAAATCCCACAGAGTAAAGTAGCTCAGATAATTTGGGGTGGGAAGTGATGTGAGGGTGAACCGAAAGATTCAGGGGTGCGCAGGCAGGAAGGCAGGGGCTGTGCTGGTCTGAGGTTGAGGTCACGGCTGCAGCAAGCGTGTGCTTGGCTGAAGCTGTGTGCATGCTTAGCGGAGACTCAGCAGAGCCCAAGCTGGCCACACACTCCTGTTCGACCTCGAGGTGATGGGCATACGCAGAGGCGCCATGAAAAGCTTCACAAGAGTATAAGCTGGGAAGATTGATGCCTGAGCACATACAGTCTATATGCTAATCACCTAATTAGCATTTAGGTGCTACCCAATTCATACAAAATAACCATTTGGCAGAGGACTGAAGTCTTGATCAAGTTGCTTGAGCACAATCTCAATTTGTGCTTGAGCACAAATTCTCGGCTACCTCTAAGTGGACACGGGTGATGCCGAGGAATCAAGGCTGAAAAATAAATAATTATGAAAGAAAACAAGAGAGTTATGACCCACCACATACCACAGGAGATATGATATCAGATTTAGCCCAAGCAGCATTCTCAGCATAGAAAGAGCAATGAAAGCAAACTTTTGGGGGAATAATCGCAATGGAGAGTTGCTGCAATGTATTTTCAACAGAACCCTTTTCAATAAAAAATAACAAGACAGTCAAAGAATCAGAAAAATGTGACAATTAATATGGGGAAAGTCCCCCACAACTCAATACAAACTGGACTTGAGTGAGTCCAGATATTTTCTTTAGCAAAGACTTCAAAGCCGTTATTACAAATGTGTTCAAAAAGTATACAAAACCATGTTTAAAGGATGAAAGGAGAGTATGACAACAAAAGTCAACAAACAGATATTCTAATTAAGAATACCCAAATTATAAAAAAGAATAGATATTTTAAAAAACACTATAATGGAGAAGTTTTATACCTAGAATGAAATATTCACTAGAGGGCTTTAAGAGAATATTCAGCTTGGCAGATCAAACAATCTCAGTACAAGGGAACTTCTTCGTCTTGATAAAAGGCATCTGTGAAAACCCATAGCTGATGTCATACTTAATGTTGAAAGACTGAATGCTTTTCCCTAAAGACCAGGAACAATGCAGGGATGTGTGCTCGACACTTCTATTCAACATGGTATTAAAAGTTCTATTTATTATTATTTTTTTAATGTTTATTTATTTTTGAGAAAGAGAGAGAGAGAGAGAGAGAGAGCACAAGTGGGGGAGGGGCAGAGAGTGAGGGAGACACAGAATCCGAAGCAGGCTCCAGGCTCCGAGCTGTCAGCACAGAGCCCGACACGGGGCTCGAACTCAGGGGCTGTGAGATCATGACCTGAGCTAACGTTGGACGCTTAACTGACTGAACCAACCACCCAGGCATTCTAGTATTAAAAGTTTTAGATGGTGCAACTAGAAAAAAAGAAAAGATACCCAGCAGACTGAAAAGGAAATATAAAAATGTCTTTCTCCACAGATGAAATGATCCTATATGTAGACAATTCCATAGAATCTACATGCACACAAAACTAAAACCAGAACTGAAAAGCAAGGTTCGCATTGTCACAAGATACACATTTGATGTACAAAATGTCAGTTGTATTTCTATATACTAGCATGAAAAGACGTGAAAATGAAATTAAGGAAACAGTCCCATTTACAATTGAAACAAAAAGAATAAAACATTTAGGAATTAATTTAGCAAAAGAAACGCAAACTTCCTTCTATGCTGGAAATTACAAAACAATGCAGAGAAAAATTAAAAATATCTAAATAAATGCAAAGACGGTCCATGTTCATTGATTAGGAGATTCAATATTGCCGTGATGGCAGTTCTTACCAAGTTCATTATAGATTTAGCAGGCTTTGTGGGCACAAATTAACAAGCTTTCCCTAAAACTGACATGAAAATGCAAAAGACCTAGAATAGACAAAATAATTTTGAAAAAGAATACAGTGGGAGGACGGCTAAGGTCACCCTGCAGAAGCAGTGGGGGTGGGGTGGGGGGGCGCACCCCATATTTAACTTGCATGTTTAGACTGAGGAAGCCGCATACACAGAGGGTGTGAACAGGTTTAATACTGGCACAACTGGGGTCCAGGGGACAACAGGGCGGGCCTTTCAGGCAGGGCCTTACAACACCTGATTTCAGAGCTCACAGAAGAATTCAGTTACATAATTAAGCCAGTGTGGTCCTGGTGCAGAGAAAGCATATGGGTCACCGGAAGAGAACTGAGAGTCCAGAAATAAACCCGTATTTATGCTCAACTGGATTTTGATAAATGTGCTGAGTTGATTCAGCGCAAGACGAGTAGTCTTATCAACAGATGTTTGGGGCACCACTGAATATCTAAACACATCATTCATAAAATAATAAATTGTGATAAACTGGAGTTCAACAAAATTAAAAACATGTGTTTCAAAAGGTTCCCTAAACAGAATGAAAATATTACAGCCTGGGAAAGAAATATTGTGAATCATAGAAAGGATTTTTATCTGATAAAGGACTTGTAATCTCGAATGTATAAAGAATTCCTACAGCTCAATAATAAGGGGATGGAAAAACACATAACTTAAACAAATAATGAAAGGGTTAAAATACACATCTCTACCAAGAAGGTATATGGATAACGAATGAGCACATGAAAATATTTTCAACATTCAGCCCTTAGGGGCAAATGAAAACCACAAGGGGGCACTACGTCACACTGACTTTTTTTCTCTTTTGTTTTCTTTCTTACATTCACATATGAGTGAAATCGTATGGTAAATTATCTTTCTCTGACATATTTCACTTAGCATTAAAGCCTCTCAGCCCATCCATGTTGCAAATGGAAAAATCTCTTTCTTTCTTATGGCTGAGTAACAGTCCATATTATATACATATACATACATATATGTGTATATATATGTATATATATGTATATGTGTATATATATGTATATATGTATATGTACATATATACACATATATGTATGTATATGTATATATATACATATACATATGTATATATATGTATGTATATATATATGTGTGTGTGTGTGTGTGTGTGTGTGTGTATATATATATATATATATATACCGAAGTGAACTTTGGAGAACACTGGCAATTACTTAAGCAGAAACTCACCAAAAGATCCAGGGAATCTCTCCCAGGTATCTAAGAAAAACAAAAACAAATGTCCCCAAAGACATGCATTTCCAAGTTCATAGCAGGATGATCATAACAGAAAACATTGGCAAGAATTCTAGTATCTATCTGTCGGTGAATTAACAAATGCTGTCATAGTGAAATAGTATTCAGCAATACAAAGGGACAAGCTACTTCTGCACACCACAACATGAATGACCCTCAAAAACATGATGGTAAGTAGAAGAAACCAGATGTAAAAAAATTACATATTGTATCATTTAATTTCTATTAATTATCTGCAAAGGACAAATTTACAAAACAGAAAGCCAATCAGTGGTTAATCTAGGACTGGAAGTAGCAGCAGGGATTAACTGTAAATAAAGTTGTTGGATAATAAAATCGCTCTACAATTATATTGTAGTGCTAATGTTGGTTTAAAAAGTATAAATTGACTAAAAACCATGCAATCACACATTTAGAACGGATGATATTAGTGCTGTGCAAGATTATACCTCACTAAAATGGTTTGCTTGTTTTTTCTTTTTTTTAAATCCGGGTTAGGTAATATCCTCAACTACGATGTTTTAATACTTTTCAAAATTTTTATTAAAAAAAAAGAAAAATTGTGTTTCAAATCTACTGACTATATAGAGGGTGGGTTTATAACTGATCATTAAAGTAAGAACACTTCAGAGGGATTCTAACAATAAGTACCTGGGGACACAGGACTTAGCCAGATTGGCCCAGACAATCCAGCCTGTGTGCTGGTTACTTTCAGAAGGTGTCAGATTCCAATTTCATGCCTCCATCTAGATTTGCTTAGCACAGATTATATATTATACAAAGTCTTCATTCTCAGTGTCCCTATGACTTAGAAGGTGACAAAGTAGCTTTTCCTCAGCATCACGACTGGTTCACTTCTGCTGCGTGACCACACGTGACACCTTCAACCCCGTCGTCTGACAGAGGCTTGTGCTTCCTCATCCTTCCACGGAGCACACAGGTGAGCAGGACATGGTTAGACCCACACGCAAACCTGCAAACCAACCACCTATATAGCCTCTCAGAGCACATCTAACAATTTTTCAAATCTCTAGGATATTAAAATTCAAACCACTCCTTTATAAGGGAAAATATTAACACTTTAAATTTTGGTTACTCTGATGTCTTTCTTTCTCCCTGCTTCTCATTCCTTCCTTCCACAGTTGTAAATCTACTAAGTGCCGGCACTGCCCTGGGCGCTGGAGAAGGAAAGTCAAGAGCAGGCGAGCAGCCCCAGATGCCTTCTTGTCCCTCAGGCACCAATCAGCGGTGTGTCAGTCCCAGGACAGCAGAAACACAGACTCCTGTTCTGTGTAGTTTTTAGCCAGTAGCCTAATGAGCCAGCCCTGCTTTAGAGGAGCCTCTTACGGGGGCTTCTGGGCGGCTCAGTCAATTAAGTGTCTAACTTGTGATTTCAGCTGAGGTCATGATGTCAGGGTTTGGGAGATTGAGCCGCACATAGAATTCTGTGCCGACAGTTCGGAGCCTGCTTGGGATTCTCTCTCTCCTCTCCCTCGGCCCCTCCCTCGCTCTTGCTCTCTCTTTCTCTCTCTTTCAAAATAAATAAACATTAAACAACTATATAAATATAATTTTAAATGGATACAATATATTTCATGGAAATATAATAATTATTTAATTTTTATTCTACTCTCAGACACTTTTTTTTAGTTTTAGAGGGAAAATGTACATAATGGAAACAGGTATTAGTTAGTCAAAGATATTTCCTGAAGAAATGACTACAGAATGTAATGACAGGGTCAAAATGTGCATTTGTACAGGTCGGATCAGCTCCGTCTGTGTTTGTTCTGAGAATGGACCAAATGACAGAAGTGCCATCAGGAGGGGTTTGGGAGGCTGAAGCATAACTGGAAAGAGTTTCTTAAGGTGGAGAAAGTCAGGAGAGTCCTCAGATTATGGTCTTGAGACTCAAACCTCAAGAATCCAGTGGTGTGGTCACATTTAGAATATCCAGTCTCAGGAGGGGAGCCACATATACACTAGGCCCACTGATGATGCCTGAGTTGGGTGTCGGTGTATAATTTAGCTGAGACAGAGCTCTCTCCCGCACATGCTCGCTGAACCAGTAGCAAGCAGCCCGTGTTCACGGAAGCCAAGGATCACCTGGGAATTGGCCTGAGTGAAGTCTATGGTGTGAACGTGCCGTGAATTCCATCTGTAGAAGCCTAGTCTGTGATCTCAGCAATAGAGTTTTGTTTCCCCAGGCACTGGGCACATTGGATCCCAGGACTGGGCACCCTGTCTGTACTGTGCTTGGGATGGGTCGGGGTGGGGATGCTTGCTGTTTGTGCTCATGTGGCTGCACAGCCCTCCTCTGCTCAACCCCCAGCACACTTTTACCTCCCATGCATGTCTTCTATTGAGCCGTGCTCAGCTTGACTCTCCAGTCATTTGTCCCTGTGGAGGGACTTAGATGATTCAGAACATGACATTCAATTATGCAGTTGACTAAGGGCCTCCATACGTCTTGAGCTCTTGTGAGGAAAGAAGTCCCTCCCTGTTGCCCGTCTACACTCTACCTGTGCTAATAGTGTCATGTGCCCGGGTCTTGTGTCCCCCTGTCTGCACTGACAAAATGAGATGGAAAGTACCACCTGAGGAAATCACACTCCAGGGAGAAGCGCAGATCCTTGGTAGATGTCAGGATTAACTGGGGCTACGAGAAGTCTGTGGGCTGTTCCCCGCAGAACAGAGGCATCAGACTGGACTGAAGGTGCAGCGTCTCAACAGTCCTGGTCATACAATTCCCAACTCATGAAGCAGCTACTTGGAATGAGCTTGGTATAAAATGGGGGAACCCCTCGACCATAGCCTAGGAGTATGTTTGACAGCAGTCCTACGCGTGTGCAGATGAATATTTTCTTTTCATTAGCTTGGCCTTGTGGAAAAGAGCAAGCTTGGCTGTGGTCTAACTGCCCTTATTTTATCTGACAAAACCTACTACCCCTTGCACAGTCCCAACCAGTGGGGGCCGGTTTGACTTCAAGCCTTTTCCACAAATCAACCACATTTGACAGAGCAGAAAAACCCTGAGAAAACAAAACACCAGCCCCTTCCTGCCCCCCACACTGTCCCCTGCACCACCGCCCTCCCCCTCTCTGCACCTGCCAGTGCAGAGCAGAGCCCGCAGGGCTGCCCAGGTCGGGTTGGGGAAGGGAGGGGCTGAGGATTGGAAGCCACAGGGGACACTGGCTAGGAGTGCCTGGCCCTGAAATCAGCCCACACAGCTCTGGGTCATTTGCTAGTCTCCCCTTTGCCTCTGTGCTTTCCACACACAGAAACAGTTGCAGATCAGTTCCAGGTCTCTAAGTAGAGGCCCAGGTATTTGGTGTAAAGAAGAAGCCTAATGAAATTCCTGAAAATGAAGAAGTGGATGGGAATTAAATTTCCTCCTTTTGGTATCTGGTGCGTCTTGTGCTGTTTCCACCTCTACTTGGTCTCCAAAACACCTGTTTCACAGCAAGTGAAGCTGATTCTAAATAAACAAAATATCCTTCTCAATTTTCAATGAGACATTATTCTAACTCTAATATATAAAAGTTTATACTTTACTTGCATTCATTAACAAAAATAGAAAAATATACCATCACTTACTTTACCCACCTACCATACAATGGACATTTTGTTTTACACCCATGTGTGTAGAAATGTACACACACATGTAAAGGTGTGACACACGTGTTGATGTGTGTGCATGTCAGCGTAGGTCACCTATTATTTCTAATAGAGCCGCCTACGGTAGATGCTGTTGTGGACTTGCCACCCACGATAATAAACTCATCTCATCCACACAACTCTGGGAGACGGGTCACTTTAACTCCATTTTACAAATGAGAAAATTGTGGTACAGGGAGTTCAAATACTTATAGACCCAAGATTTAAACTCAGGCATGTGGGGTTCAGAGTTCAAGCACTTAACCCCTGCACCACCCTCCCTTTCCGGTGTTAGTGCAGCTCTCCTGGGGTTTTTGTGACATCAGGAAACATGGTGCACGGGAGATACAGGCCCAGGTCTGAGAACATGCCAGTCACATGACATGTTACACTGTCATCACAAGAGCGTCTCAAATCAAATGAGTCTGAATCTGCTGCCCTTGGAAAGAGAAATAACCTGACACCTTCGCTGGCTATGGCTCCCCTGGGGCCAGTGCCCCAAAGAAGGCATCACAAGGACTCTCTCAGGGAAAGAATTTGAAATGTGGAATTGACCATGATTACAAGCAATGCTGAATGTGAAGGCTCAGTTGCCATGTTGTCCCTTACTTTGGACTCTCAGTTAGATTTGACCAAATGAATGTCCATAGAGGCAAAAGTAGGCTTTTGATTGTTTTTATTGTGCCTATTATGAAAAA
>NW_026059306.1:0-10546 GCF_023721935.1 Panthera uncia | reverse complement strand
AGTCCAGCATCTGGCAGGAGGGGTCTCAAAAGACCGACGCCCCCCCCTCCACCGCCAACGTCCTCAGCCCCCAGTCCTGTACCTCCACAGCGAGGATGCGGTGGGAGGGGTCTCAAGAGACCCCACACACCCGCTGAGCGGCAGCCGGTGGGAGGGGTCTCCAGATACACGCCCCCCCCCCCCCGCGAGGCCTCAGCCCCGCCCCGCACCCCTAACCTCTGACTGTGAGGAACGCGGACGTCACCACGTCCCCTGCCAGGAAGGTCACCCGGCAGCTGTCCTGCGGCCGCAGGTTTTTGAGCAGCAGCAAGTGCCGCAGGCCGTTCTCGAAGTAGACCACCTCCGCGTTCTCGGAGGTTCGCACAGGCTCGTCGTCCAGCAACCAGGTGTGGGCGGCCACCTCGGGGCGGGACAGCTGGCACTCGAACAGCGCCTCGCCGCCTTCGAGTGCGTCCACGTTCTCCAGGCCGCGCACCACTGTGTTCTTGGCTGCGGGGAAGGCGGCGGCTCAGGGTGCGCTGGGGCCCTCTGCCCCAGGGCCCCCTGCAGAGTTACGTGGAAGAGCCCACCCCCATTAGAAGGGCTTAAGGGCTGACCAGCATGTGGCCCAGTGGAGGGCAGTGCACGGTGTCCACATGGGGCCACCACGGGGGCCTCTTGAGGCCCTGCCCACTCCCATACCATCACCACGCTGGTAGCCTGCCTTGGCTGGTGGTCAGGGAGGGGATGCTTCTCCATACCAGACAGGTGAGAAGCCTCACAGGTATTCCCAAAGCTGCCCAGCCCACAGCCAGGCTCAAACCCTGCCCCCAGCAAGAGTTAAATGCCCCTGCCCAGGTTGCAGTGTGGGACTCTGAAAATGGCCCCCTTTCTTCCCAATCCTCAGCCAGCACTATCAGACATGCTGGGCTGCTCCCCTCACTCACAGGGACCAGAGAGACCCCTGCCCTACTTCCCCACCCCTCTCCAGCTCTCTCGTTTGCACAGTACACCAGACTTAATAGGTGGATGTGTGTTTGATGTGTTAAGCCATGAGCTCAGGACTGGGCTTGCCTGGCCCCAACAGCAGCCCAGGCTTACCACCTGCCACGGCCCATTCCCATGATACACCGCCTGTACAGTGATGCCAGTGGGAAGTCTGAGCAACTTCCTGGAGGAGGAAGAATCTCAGGCTGGGCATGACTGATCTGGGCAGGGCACATGTGAGGCAGGAAAGGAGAACCAGGTGACCCAGGGCTGGTCTGGATGCTGGGAAGGGTGTGACCTTGACCCACATGACTTCAGGAAGCCGCTATAGAGCCTGACCTGGGCAATGGGGGATGGGGCAACCACAGCCCCAACTGCTCTCTGGGATACATACTCAACTAGAACCTATTCACAGCCCTAGTGCTCAATCCCAGCTTATCCACAGAGTACACATGCCCTGCAGGTAGGGGCATCTGCTCTGGACACGAAGCCCCAGGGAGTGAATGGGGTAGGGCATCTCAGAGCAGACACCCCCACAGGACCCACCCATGTCCCTCTTCTGGCCACTGTCCCACTCCCGGGCTCCTCATACCACAGACCAGACTTCCCCACATCCCAGCTCCTTTCCTGCCCACATCAGAATCAACAGCACCAATGGGGGTTAGACATCCCAGATGTCAAAGCAGCAGTGAGCCCCTGCCCTTTCTGCCTCTCTGGGCTCCACTGTACCCTACCCATCCCAGATGGTCTCATGCCTCAGCTGCACCCCCCCGCCTCCCTCAGGTCTGGGATCAAAGGGCAGCCCCTCCCCATAGCTGCTGTCACGTCTAACTTCAGCTCCCAGAGGGACAGCCCCCTGGAGGGAGGGATTGCTGTCTATTCCGAGCTGTGCCTCCCGGGACCAGAAAAAGGTGTTTTAAAAACATCACTGTTTACAGAACCAGGACCTGCTTGTCCTGGCTTGGATGGCCCTCTCACTACCGCCTCCAGATCACTCCTCACTGGGCAGTGTTCCGATCTTCCCAACCAGGAACTGGCAGCGGCCAAATGATGTCCCTCCCCTGGGGGCTGCAGTCAACTGCCCCCCCCCCACCCCTGGTCCCCCACAGGGGGACCTTGCTGTGTCCCCCTGGGACACAAGGGTATCCTTGCTGTGTGCAGACAGGGACACAGGGCTCCAGTGCCCCACCTAAGATCAGGGACTCAGGGCATGCAGCCCAGTACCTCCCTCCTGTCCCATCAGGCAGCTCCAGGAAGAGCAGAGGCCTGCCTGTTGGGGCCCTGTCTTTCCAGCACGGCCACATAATGCTGACTGTCACACCCGCCTCTGCACCAGGAAGGATGGCCCCAACCACGCTGGAGCCGTGCAAGGCCTCACCTTGCACCTGCAGCAGGGCCACCACACGGGTGCCCGCAGCCTCACAAGAATAGATGCCACTGTCGCAGGGCAAGGCCGGCCTGAACGACAGCCTGGCCACGGTCCAGTCCTGCTCTATGATGACACGGCGCCCGTCAGCGCACACCTCCTGCTCGTCCATCTTCCACGTGGCCTGCACAGGCCTCGAGTACTGGCAGAGGAGCTCGGCTGGGCCGCCCTCCTCCACGGCCAGGTCCTGCATGGCACTGACCACCTCCACCGTGGGATCTGTCGGCCGACACCCCGGTCATGTGTCAGCTGGTGCAGCGTGGCTGCACCCCACCCGCCCTCTGCTCTCAGCAGCTCAGCAGCAAGCAAGCGGTGGGGGTGGGGGGCTGCGGCAGGAGGAGAACCCATCGCGGCAGCCCAGGGCCCTCCTCATGGGGGAAGCTGTGCCCTCCCTGGGGTAGATGGCACTGGAGGCTTGGCCTCTGTCAGGGCTGGGCCCTTCCTGAACCCTCTGCCTCCCTCCCCAGCCCTGGCCCAGGGCATGCTTTGCCTCAGCAGGGGCACAACACCCCTGCTCAGGGTCTATGAACTCTGCTGGGCCCATGGCACCCCCAGGGGCCTCGCCAACCTCGGGGTCCCTGTCCCGTCTCAGCCTGCTGAAATCCTACTCAACAACTGATCTGCCCCTTGGACATGGGCGAATGTCTGCACTTATTCCACAGAAGCACTGAGTGAAGCCTTGTTGGCCAGCCATCCTGGAGGACCGGACACCCCACTGTCATCCTCCCCAAAGATGGATCTTTGGGATGGTCACAGGACCCCAACTGAGCCCACAGCAAGGGAAGCATTGGTGAGCAGGGACAGAGCAGGCCAGGACCAGGACCAGGAAGGGGGCTCTCACTCCCCAGCTGCCCTCTGGGAGAGCACCTGAGGGATAGACAGCCACAGAATGGTGACCAGGCAGGAAGCCAGGCCTGGTGCCCCACAGGGAGGTGGGCATGGGGTTGGCTTCACCTCTCCCCAGCCTGGCCTCCTCCTCCACAAATCGGTACAGCAGACCTCCCACCATGCCTGCCCATGGCACACGCAGAGCGATGCCCAGCTCGAGTCCTGGGGCCAGCCCTGGACCCGGCACCCTGGAAGCCCGCAGCAAGCGTTCAGGGTCAGCAGATACAGAAGCGTCAGCTCAGGGCAGGGTCCCATTGGCCAATACCTTTGACCAACAACTTGGCCGTGGAAACCAGGGGCCCTGCACGGTAGGTGATGGTGCCTGAGTCAGCAACCCCCAGGCCCGAGAGTGTGAGGGAGTGGAAGGTCCCGTCACGCACGGAGATAGCACTCTGGGGACCATCCTGCAGCAGGGTGCCATCCAGCCACCAGCGGGCCTCCGGCCCCCCCGCACAGGACACCTCACAGGAGAATGTGGCCGCCTCCCCCGCAAAGACGTCCACGTTCTGCAAGCCACGTACCAGGCGTGGTACTGCCTCTGTGCAAGAGGGCAAAAGGAGGGGGTCTGGGCACCCTGGGTCTGTGGAGCCAACCTGGGGTCTGCAGAGGCTGCCTTGGGGCTGAGACAAGAGGTCCACCCAGGCCAGCTGACCCACCTTGCTTGCAGAATGAGACACAGAAACCACCCACAGCAAGCCCATGGGAGGGCAGCTTAGCCCCCCTGTACCCAACACCCCCATTGGGACATGTCCTATTTCACCACAGGAGACTGGTCACCTGCATCCACGCCCTTTTCAGGAGGCAGAGCAGACAAGCCCTAAGGCTTCAATCCTTGGGGGGTGGGTGTGGGGTGGGAAGAAGTCATGGGGCCCCCTGCTCTCATAAAGTGCAGGATCTCCCTTGGGAAGTAAGACCGCCATCCCTGGGCGTTTGGAAGTAGATGTTTCTCCTGTCCCCAGAGGTCCTTCCAGCCCTCAGATTCTCGGGCCCTAATGTTGCATGGCAACTGCCCCTTGCCCTGTCACACAGTGGGGCTTGAACCCAGGGGCTTCCCAGATGCAGACGATGCCTGCTGTGTACCCCTGTACCCACCATGGCTGGGCCCTCCTGCAGAAGACCCCCCATACCCTTCCCGGGGTACACCATTGATATTCCAGCCCCCACCTTCCCTCCTATCCTTTCCCAAAAGTGCACACCTGACCATGTCCCCACCCTACTGCATCATCTCCCCATTCTCGTCTCCAACAGAGCTCCCAAGCTTGTCCATTTACCACCTACCAGGACACCCATTTGTACCCCACCCCCATGCTCATGGCCCTCCCATAAGACCATGGCCAGGTATCTTTACATCAGTCAGCACACTTCAACTGGGGACACCAGGCCAAGAGGGGCCAAGGCACAGCCCTCAGTGGGACCTGTAAGGCTCAATCCACTCCCACGCTGCCCCCTCACAGACACCCACTCTTAAGAACACACAGGCCCTTCCTGGACCCACCTGGATCACAACACCCAGGATACTTCCCCTCTCCCATCACTCAGCTGGAGGGCACTGCACTCTGGTGCCTTTCTCAGCCCCCCAGTTCACAGAGCTGACTGCATCTGTCCACCCTCTCAAGATCTGGGCTGGTGGGGCACCTGAGACTCAGGACACACTCCATCTCTATGTCTAACTCTACCAGCAGACTGGGGACTCCCTGATGGCACAGCTTCAGGCCCTCTCCAGGTAGAGGCATGTGGGGTAGATTGATGCCAGGTGGATGGATGGATGTCCATGGATGGATGGTGGGTAAACAGATGGATGGTAAGTGAACAGATGGATGATAGGTGGTAGATGGATGAGTGGATGGATAATGGATGAACAGATGGACAGTAAATGAACAGACGTATGGTGGACAGATAGATGAGCAGTACATAGATGGATGAATGAAGGATGGTTGGATAAATGGTGGATGCATAAATGTTGGGTGGGTAGATGAGCAGATAAACGGATGATAAATGGACAAAAAGACAGGTGGTGAATGTGTAATGGATGAATGTGTAGATGAATGATAGATGGTGGATGGATGGATCATGGATGAATAGATGGTAGATGGATAGATGAGCAAATATATAAGTGGGTGGTGATTGGACAGATGGATGGGTGGTGGATGGAAGAGTAGATGGACAACAGATGGATAGATGGATGGTAAATGGAAGGATGGATGGATGGATGGATGGATAGTAGGTGGGTGAATGGTAGATGAATGGATAAGCATATAGGTAAACAGATGATACATGGACAAAAACATGGGTGGTGAACGTGTAGTGGATGGACATGTAGATGAATGATGGATGATGGATGCATGGGGCCAGCTTGACAACCAGGAGTAAGACAGCACAGGAGAAGCTCTCAGGGTCAGGCACTCAGAGATGACCAGCTCTGGGGACAAAGTATAACCCAAGTTGAAGGTCTTTAGGTCCTCCCTACATGCCTGGGACCTTGTATGCTGTTGTATAAAACCACATGTGTCACTTGGAAACCTGTGGATGTGCAGGCATGTATCAATGTAGACATGATTATCTACATGGCACACACAGGCGTGTGCCACAAGAGTAGACATTCACAGGGGAAAAATCCCAAAGGCCCAGGCCCACATCTCCCTCCTGTGGACAGCACTAATCCAATACTGGGATCCCACACACACTATCCTTCTGGTGTGTGACTTTAGCCATCAAGGGGTGGACGGTCACCATCCCAAGGTAAGATCACCTCTGGAAGGCATGGGCTTCTGGCCACACCACTGCCAACAGCTCCCCAACTAAGGAAATACAGACATCCGCAAGCAAGGGGCTGGTTAGGAGAGGGGGCTGCCCACCTGTGACCTTCAGCTGGGCTTCTGAGCTACATGAGCCCATTTGGAAGCTGATGGTTCCCGCATCTTCCAGGGTCACCTGAAGGAGAGAGGGGGTCTGTTCCATCTCTGCAGGCCTCCAGCCAGGTCCGAATGGAGTGGGAACCTCCCCTCCACTCCCCAGGGAGCACCATGGCTGGCCCCCAAACAGGTCCGAATGGAGTGGGAGCCTTCCCCCCCCACTCCCCAGAAAGCACCATGGCTGGCCCCCAACCAGGTTTGAATGGATGGGAACCTCCCCCTGGCCATTACCCAGAGAGCACCCCAGCTGGCTCCCAGCCAGGTCTTAATGGAGTGGGAGCCTTCCTCCCCACTCCCCAGGGAGCACTGTGGCTGGCTCCCAGCCAGGTCTTAATGGAGTAGGAGCCTCCCCCACCCAGTCCCCAGGGAGCACCCCGGCTGGCCCCCAGCCATGTCTGAATGGAGTGGTAATCTATCCCCCCCCCCAACTCCCCAGGGAGCACCATGAATGGGGCAGGACCCAGAGAAGCCACCTTGTGCAGGGTGAGCAGATGCAGTGTGCCATGCTCCACGGTGATGTCATTCATCTCATTGGCCTGCAGGGGCACCCCTCCCAGGGCCCAGCGGGCCTCCTGGCTGCAGGCCCTGGATAGCTGGCACCGGAAGTGGGCGTCCTGGCCCTCACTGAGCTGTACATCCTGCAGGGGCTCCAGGATGCTCACATCAGGGACTGCACAGCGGACACACAGTGTGGGCCTCAGCATCCGGGATGCCACTGCCGACTGTCAGGGGTGCCTCCCAGCACCCCATCCCACTTCCTGAACACAAGCATGGGGGGCACCCCTCCATCACACCTCCACTGTCCCCAAGTCACCCTTCACAGGGCCGCTTCCCCACCCGTCCCTCAGACCCGGGGGCAGGGACCCTGGCATTTGTCTCTGGCATACAGAGGGCTTGAGCTTGTGTGGCACCCGTTACCTCGGACAGTGAGCTGGGCAGAGGATGTGTGGGCGCCCACGTGGAAGGAGACGGTGCCCGCATCCTCAGGGGTCACACCCTTCAGCCGCAGCGTGTGGGTGCGGCCACCCCGCACAGCCAGCTCTGTCACCTCGTTGTTCTGCAGTGGCAGGCCCTGGAGGTGCCACTCCACAGCCGTGGCCCCAGCCCGTGACACCTCACAACTGAACTCCACCTCCCCGTCGACCTGCACCTCGGCATCCTCCAGCCCCCGCACAATGGTCACCTCAGGCTCTGGGGGGTGTAGGCGATGGGGTCCCTTTACCAGCCACACCAGTGCACCAGGCCCACCTCCCACTCCCCTCCTCCAGCAAGTCTTCTTGAACATCCTCCCACTCTCCCCCTGCCACAGCCTCTATTTGCCATGCACCACCTTTGTCTCCATGACACTTAAGTCTGGGCACTCAGAAGAAGCAGAGGGGTTGTGGGGTGGGGGGCTGCCTCTGTCCACCCCCACCCTGTGGCCAACCGCAGCAGGGAGGCAAGCCCTTCAGGAAGTCCCAGGACATGCTGTCCCTCTGCATGCTGGGGCCACCCACACCAGAGTGAGCAGAAAGGAGAAGAGCCTGTAACTGCAAAGGCCTCAGAGCCACGTCCAGAGGGGTGCTTGGCCCTAGTGGGTGCCAGGCCAGGTGTTCCCCCAGGGCAGCTACCGGGGCAGTGGGTGTGGCATGGATGGCTCACCTTTGACCATGACAGAAGCCATGGTTTTCTGACCACTGGCCATGCAGACGTACTCGCCCGTGTCCTTGGCCTCCAGCCCATGGATCAGCAGCTCGCACATGGTCCCCACACGCCGTATCTCATACTTGGGACTCACATGCAGCTCCACACCCTCCTTGAGCCACTGCACTGGGACTCTAGGCTCTGCCTCACTCAGCTGGCAGCGTAGCCGGGCCACACTGCCGGCCTCCTGCTCCATGCTCTGCAGCTCCATCTGGAATGTGGGCCTAGGGGCTGGGGGGCCAGGGAGGGGTGCTTAGGGCTGATGAGCACAGTGCCCACTGCTCCCAGGGTGGGGGTGAGACCCCAGGGAGGGCAGGAGCCGCTGGGCAGCTCACCTCGGACAGAGAGGCTGGCCGTGCTCTGTGCGTGGCCCGTGTCACAGGTGTAGTGGCCAGCATCCTCCTGCTCAGTGCGGTGCACCCACAGCTCGGCAGCCCTTCCCTCCTGCACCATCTGGTACTTGGCACAAGGGAAGAGCTGCAGGGAGTCCTTGCGCCACTCCACGCTAGCACCCTCTTGGCTCAGCTCACAGTGCAGGTGGGCAGTGGCACCTTCATCCACCTCCTGGGCCTGCAGCTCCCGGAGAAAGCGCACCGGTGCAGCTACAGGGAAGCAGGGCAGCGTGAGGGCAGGTGCAGTGAGGACAGGTGCAGGGGCAGCTATGGGAGTGCAGGGAGACCACAGGGGTGCAGCTATGGGAGTGCAGGGAGACCACAGGAGTGCAGCAATGGGAGTGCAGGGAGACACCACAGGGGTGCAGCTATGGAAGTGCAGGGAGACACCACAGGGGTGCAGTTATGGGAGTGCAGGGAGAGACCATGGGAGTGCAGTTATAGGAGTGCAGGGAGAGACACGGGGTGCAGTTATGGGAGTGCAGAGAGACCACGGGTACACCTATGAGGTGCAGGGGGACCAAGGGTGCAGCTATAGGAGTGCAGGGGGACCAAGGGTGCAGCTATGGGGTGCAGGGAGACCACGGGTACAGCTATGGGGTGCAGGGGGATCATGAGGGTGCAGCTATGGGAGTGCAGGGAGACCACAGAAACAACTATGGGGTGCAGGGGGACCATGAGGGTGCAGCTATGGGAGTGCAGGTAGAGACCACGGGGGTGCAGCTATGGGAGTGCAGGGAGAGACCACAGGAGTGCAGCTGTGGAGTGCAGGGAGACCACAGGGGCACAGCTGTGGGGATTAGGGAGAAAGTGAGGGCAAGACCCAGGGTTCCCACAAGGGTGCATGGGGGAATCACAGGGGTGTGGCTGCAGGGGGTAGGGGTAACCTCAGGGGCTCAGCTACCAAGGTAGGAATCATGGGGGCTAAGGCTCCCACCAGGCCTGATATGTCTACAGAAGCTCCTATCCCCCAAGGGACTCCCAGGGAGGTGCTGCATCCCAGAGGCCCAACCCAAAGCACAAGGGACTTGCCCCTGGGACAGGTGTTGCCTTGGGGCCCACCTGTAACGGTGAGGGCAGCACTGGTGGCTTGGGGTCCACAGGCACAAGTGTACTCGCCCGCGTCCTCTCTGCGCAGGTCCCACAGCACGAGCTCCGCAGTGTAGCCCCGCTGCCGAGGCTCCCAGCGCCCATCAGCCTGCAGCTCCAGGCCACCCTTGCTCCAGACCACAGCAGCATTGGGCTGGGAAAGCTCACACCTCAGTGTGGCCGAGGCACCCTCCTCAGCCTGCACGCTCCTGAGTGGCTCTCTGAATACCACCTGTGGGGCTGCAGGGAAGCGGTGCAGAGGGGAGACACAGTCAGCCCAAAGGGGAGCACCCACACCCAGCTAGGCCCAATGAGGGCAGGAAAGCTGGACAGGTTGGGGTAAGGTGGGAGGGGGACACCAGGTGGAGATTCTACCCCACCAGCAGGATGACCACGTGAGGCCACGAGGATGGGGGTCAGTGAGCAGACTAAAACGACTGGCCAAGTGAGTGGACACGGCACAGAGCAGGTAAGAGCCCATGACACAGTGGTGATGCACAGACATATACAAGGACAGGCATGCGTGCAGTCCACCTGGCCACACACAGTCTTTACCCCTGACGGTCACCGTGGCTGACGTTCTCTCCTGCCCGCACACACACGAGTACTCCCCGGCATCTGCCACAGCCAGGTCACGGATCTCCAGCTCACACACCGTCCCATCCTGTCTCAGGCTCACTCTGTCTCCGGCTCTGAGGGTCTCAGACCCCTTCTTCCACTCCACGGGGACCGCCTTGCTAAGCTCACAGCACAGTGTGGCCGTAGCCCCTTCCGTGGCCTCTTCCTTCCTCAGGCTCTTTGTGAACTTGGCGGGCAGGGCTGGGGAGAGCCAAGGATCAGGAGGACTCCAGGCTGTCTCGAGGACTCTATGTCCAGGACGAGACACCCACAAGCACCACACAAACTGCCCAGAGCCAAAGCAAGAATGAGTGAATGGAGCACAGAGTGGGTGAGGAAACAGTCCAGGAAAGGCAAACACAAGCCTGGACACAGACACCAGAACAAATACTTGACAAGGAGATGGAGGCTGGGAGTTCCCAGGTGGACACAGCTGGAGAGACACAGATGCTCAAAGGGTCTGACAGGGAGAAGGTGGTGATAATGGACAACATGCAGACACCAAGACATTGGCCCACGTGGCCACACATGATCTTTACCCTTGACAGTCAGCATGGCCGATGTCCTCTCCT
>NW_026059305.1:0-10548 GCF_023721935.1 Panthera uncia | reverse complement strand
AGTCCAGCATCTGGCAGGAGGGGTCTCAAAAGACCGACGCCCCCCCCCTCCACCGCCAACGTCCTCAGCCCCCAGTCCTGTACCTCCACAGCGAGGATGCGGTGGGAGGGGTCTCAAGAGACCCCACACACCCGCTGAGCGGCAGCCGGTGGGAGGGGTCTCCAGATACACGCCCCCCCCCCCCCGCGAGGCCTCAGCCCCGCCCCGCACCCCTAACCTCTGACTGTGAGGAACGCGGACGTCACCACGTCCCCTGCCAGGAAGGTCACCCGGCAGCTGTCCTGCGGCCGCAGGTTTTTGAGCAGCAGCAAGTGCCGCAGGCCGTTCTCGAAGTAGACCACCTCCGCGTTCTCGGAGGTTCGCACAGGCTCGTCGTCCAGCAACCAGGTGTGGGCGGCCACCTCGGGGCGGGACAGCTGGCACTCGAACAGCGCCTCGCCGCCTTCGAGTGCGTCCACGTTCTCCAGGCCGCGCACCACTGTGTTCTTGGCTGCGGGGAAGGCGGCGGCTCAGGGTGCGCTGGGGCCCTCTGCCCCAGGGCCCCCTGCAGAGTTACGTGGAAGAGCCCACCCCCATTAGAAGGGCTTAAGGGCTGACCAGCATGTGGCCCAGTGGAGGGCAGTGCACGGTGTCCACATGGGGCCACCACGGGGGCCTCTTGAGGCCCTGCCCACTCCCATACCATCACCACGCTGGTAGCCTGCCTTGGCTGGTGGTCAGGGAGGGGATGCTTCTCCATACCAGACAGGTGAGAAGCCTCACAGGTATTCCCAAAGCTGCCCAGCCCACAGCCAGGCTCAAACCCTGCCCCCAGCAAGAGTTAAATGCCCCTGCCCAGGTTGCAGTGTGGGACTCTGAAAATGGCCCCCTTTCTTCCCAATCCTCAGCCAGCACTATCAGACATGCTGGGCTGCTCCCCTCACTCACAGGGACCAGAGAGACCCCTGCCCTACTTCCCCACCCCTCTCCAGCTCTCTCGTTTGCACAGTACACCAGACTTAATAGGTGGATGTGTGTTTGATGTGTTAAGCCATGAGCTCAGGACTGGGCTTGCCTGGCCCCAACAGCAGCCCAGGCTTACCACCTGCCACGGCCCATTCCCATGATACACCGCCTGTACAGTGATGCCAGTGGGAAGTCTGAGCAACTTCCTGGAGGAGGAAGAATCTCAGGCTGGGCATGACTGATCTGGGCAGGGCACATGTGAGGCAGGAAAGGAGAACCAGGTGACCCAGGGCTGGTCTGGATGCTGGGAAGGGTGTGACCTTGACCCACATGACTTCAGGAAGCCGCTATAGAGCCTGACCTGGGCAATGGGGGATGGGGCAACCACAGCCCCAACTGCTCTCTGGGATACATACTCAACTAGAACCTATTCACAGCCCTAGTGCTCAATCCCAGCTTATCCACAGAGTACACATGCCCTGCAGGTAGGGGCATCTGCTCTGGACACGAAGCCCCAGGGAGTGAATGGGGTAGGGCATCTCAGAGCAGACACCCCCACAGGACCCACCCATGTCCCTCTTCTGGCCACTGTCCCACTCCCGGGCTCCTCATACCACAGACCAGACTTCCCCACATCCCAGCTCCTTTCCTGCCCACATCAGAATCAACAGCACCAATGGGGGTTAGACATCCCAGATGTCAAAGCAGCAGTGAGCCCCTGCCCTTTCTGCCTCTCTGGGCTCCACTGTACCCTACCCATCCCAGATGGTCTCATGCCTCAGCTGCACCCCCCCCGCCTCCCTCAGGTCTGGGATCAAAGGGCAGCCCCTCCCCATAGCTGCTGTCACGTCTAACTTCAGCTCCCAGAGGGACAGCCCCCTGGAGGGAGGGATTGCTGTCTATTCCGAGCTGTGCCTCCCGGGACCAGAAAAAGGTGTTTTAAAAACATCACTGTTTACAGAACCAGGACCTGCTTGTCCTGGCTTGGATGGCCCTCTCACTACCGCCTCCAGATCACTCCTCACTGGGCAGTGTTCCGATCTTCCCAACCAGGAACTGGCAGCGGCCAAATGATGTCCCTCCCCTGGGGGCTGCAGTCAACTGCCCCCCCCCCACCCCTGGTCCCCCACAGGGGGACCTTGCTGTGTCCCCCTGGGACACAAGGGTATCCTTGCTGTGTGCAGACAGGGACACAGGGCTCCAGTGCCCCACCTAAGATCAGGGACTCAGGGCATGCAGCCCAGTACCTCCCTCCTGTCCCATCAGGCAGCTCCAGGAAGAGCAGAGGCCTGCCTGTTGGGGCCCTGTCTTTCCAGCACGGCCACATAATGCTGACTGTCACACCCGCCTCTGCACCAGGAAGGATGGCCCCAACCACGCTGGAGCCGTGCAAGGCCTCACCTTGCACCTGCAGCAGGGCCACCACACGGGTGCCCGCAGCCTCACAAGAATAGATGCCACTGTCGCAGGGCAAGGCCGGCCTGAACGACAGCCTGGCCACGGTCCAGTCCTGCTCTATGATGACACGGCGCCCGTCAGCGCACACCTCCTGCTCGTCCATCTTCCACGTGGCCTGCACAGGCCTCGAGTACTGGCAGAGGAGCTCGGCTGGGCCGCCCTCCTCCACGGCCAGGTCCTGCATGGCACTGACCACCTCCACCGTGGGATCTGTCGGCCGACACCCCGGTCATGTGTCAGCTGGTGCAGCGTGGCTGCACCCCACCCGCCCTCTGCTCTCAGCAGCTCAGCAGCAAGCAAGCGGTGGGGGTGGGGGGCTGCGGCAGGAGGAGAACCCATCGCGGCAGCCCAGGGCCCTCCTCATGGGGGAAGCTGTGCCCTCCCTGGGGTAGATGGCACTGGAGGCTTGGCCTCTGTCAGGGCTGGGCCCTTCCTGAACCCTCTGCCTCCCTCCCCAGCCCTGGCCCAGGGCATGCTTTGCCTCAGCAGGGGCACAACACCCCTGCTCAGGGTCTATGAACTCTGCTGGGCCCATGGCACCCCCAGGGGCCTCGCCAACCTCGGGGTCCCTGTCCCGTCTCAGCCTGCTGAAATCCTACTCAACAACTGATCTGCCCCTTGGACATGGGCGAATGTCTGCACTTATTCCACAGAAGCACTGAGTGAAGCCTTGTTGGCCAGCCATCCTGGAGGACCGGACACCCCACTGTCATCCTCCCCAAAGATGGATCTTTGGGATGGTCACAGGACCCCAACTGAGCCCACAGCAAGGGAAGCATTGGTGAGCAGGGACAGAGCAGGCCAGGACCAGGACCAGGAAGGGGGCTCTCACTCCCCAGCTGCCCTCTGGGAGAGCACCTGAGGGATAGACAGCCACAGAATGGTGACCAGGCAGGAAGCCAGGCCTGGTGCCCCACAGGGAGGTGGGCATGGGGTTGGCTTCACCTCTCCCCAGCCTGGCCTCCTCCTCCACAAATCGGTACAGCAGACCTCCCACCATGCCTGCCCATGGCACACGCAGAGCGATGCCCAGCTCGAGTCCTGGGGCCAGCCCTGGACCCGGCACCCTGGAAGCCCGCAGCAAGCGTTCAGGGTCAGCAGATACAGAAGCGTCAGCTCAGGGCAGGGTCCCATTGGCCAATACCTTTGACCAACAACTTGGCCGTGGAAACCAGGGGCCCTGCACGGTAGGTGATGGTGCCTGAGTCAGCAACCCCCAGGCCCGAGAGTGTGAGGGAGTGGAAGGTCCCGTCACGCACGGAGATAGCACTCTGGGGACCATCCTGCAGCAGGGTGCCATCCAGCCACCAGCGGGCCTCCGGCCCCCCCGCACAGGACACCTCACAGGAGAATGTGGCCGCCTCCCCCGCAAAGACGTCCACGTTCTGCAAGCCACGTACCAGGCGTGGTACTGCCTCTGTGCAAGAGGGCAAAAGGAGGGGGTCTGGGCACCCTGGGTCTGTGGAGCCAACCTGGGGTCTGCAGAGGCTGCCTTGGGGCTGAGACAAGAGGTCCACCCAGGCCAGCTGACCCACCTTGCTTGCAGAATGAGACACAGAAACCACCCACAGCAAGCCCATGGGAGGGCAGCTTAGCCCCCCTGTACCCAACACCCCCATTGGGACATGTCCTATTTCACCACAGGAGACTGGTCACCTGCATCCACGCCCTTTTCAGGAGGCAGAGCAGACAAGCCCTAAGGCTTCAATCCTTGGGGGGTGGGTGTGGGGTGGGAAGAAGTCATGGGGCCCCCTGCTCTCATAAAGTGCAGGATCTCCCTTGGGAAGTAAGACCGCCATCCCTGGGCGTTTGGAAGTAGATGTTTCTCCTGTCCCCAGAGGTCCTTCCAGCCCTCAGATTCTCGGGCCCTAATGTTGCATGGCAACTGCCCCTTGCCCTGTCACACAGTGGGGCTTGAACCCAGGGGCTTCCCAGATGCAGACGATGCCTGCTGTGTACCCCTGTACCCACCATGGCTGGGCCCTCCTGCAGAAGACCCCCCATACCCTTCCCGGGGTACACCATTGATATTCCAGCCCCCACCTTCCCTCCTATCCTTTCCCAAAAGTGCACACCTGACCATGTCCCCACCCTACTGCATCATCTCCCCATTCTCGTCTCCAACAGAGCTCCCAAGCTTGTCCATTTACCACCTACCAGGACACCCATTTGTACCCCACCCCCATGCTCATGGCCCTCCCATAAGACCATGGCCAGGTATCTTTACATCAGTCAGCACACTTCAACTGGGGACACCAGGCCAAGAGGGGCCAAGGCACAGCCCTCAGTGGGACCTGTAAGGCTCAATCCACTCCCACGCTGCCCCCTCACAGACACCCACTCTTAAGAACACACAGGCCCTTCCTGGACCCACCTGGATCACAACACCCAGGATACTTCCCCTCTCCCATCACTCAGCTGGAGGGCACTGCACTCTGGTGCCTTTCTCAGCCCCCCAGTTCACAGAGCTGACTGCATCTGTCCACCCTCTCAAGATCTGGGCTGGTGGGGCACCTGAGACTCAGGACACACTCCATCTCTATGTCTAACTCTACCAGCAGACTGGGGACTCCCTGATGGCACAGCTTCAGGCCCTCTCCAGGTAGAGGCATGTGGGGTAGATTGATGCCAGGTGGATGGATGGATGTCCATGGATGGATGGTGGGTAAACAGATGGATGGTAAGTGAACAGATGGATGATAGGTGGTAGATGGATGAGTGGATGGATAATGGATGAACAGATGGACAGTAAATGAACAGACGTATGGTGGACAGATAGATGAGCAGTACATAGATGGATGAATGAAGGATGGTTGGATAAATGGTGGATGCATAAATGTTGGGTGGGTAGATGAGCAGATAAACGGATGATAAATGGACAAAAAGACAGGTGGTGAATGTGTAATGGATGAATGTGTAGATGAATGATAGATGGTGGATGGATGGATCATGGATGAATAGATGGTAGATGGATAGATGAGCAAATATATAAGTGGGTGGTGATTGGACAGATGGATGGGTGGTGGATGGAAGAGTAGATGGACAACAGATGGATAGATGGATGGTAAATGGAAGGATGGATGGATGGATGGATGGATAGTAGGTGGGTGAATGGTAGATGAATGGATAAGCATATAGGTAAACAGATGATACATGGACAAAAACATGGGTGGTGAACGTGTAGTGGATGGACATGTAGATGAATGATGGATGATGGATGCATGGGGCCAGCTTGACAACCAGGAGTAAGACAGCACAGGAGAAGCTCTCAGGGTCAGGCACTCAGAGATGACCAGCTCTGGGGACAAAGTATAACCCAAGTTGAAGGTCTTTAGGTCCTCCCTACATGCCTGGGACCTTGTATGCTGTTGTATAAAACCACATGTGTCACTTGGAAACCTGTGGATGTGCAGGCATGTATCAATGTAGACATGATTATCTACATGGCACACACAGGCGTGTGCCACAAGAGTAGACATTCACAGGGGAAAAATCCCAAAGGCCCAGGCCCACATCTCCCTCCTGTGGACAGCACTAATCCAATACTGGGATCCCACACACACTATCCTTCTGGTGTGTGACTTTAGCCATCAAGGGGTGGACGGTCACCATCCCAAGGTAAGATCACCTCTGGAAGGCATGGGCTTCTGGCCACACCACTGCCAACAGCTCCCCAACTAAGGAAATACAGACATCCGCAAGCAAGGGGCTGGTTAGGAGAGGGGGCTGCCCACCTGTGACCTTCAGCTGGGCTTCTGAGCTACATGAGCCCATTTGGAAGCTGATGGTTCCCGCATCTTCCAGGGTCACCTGAAGGAGAGAGGGGGTCTGTTCCATCTCTGCAGGCCTCCAGCCAGGTCCGAATGGAGTGGGAACCTCCCCTCCACTCCCCAGGGAGCACCATGGCTGGCCCCCAAACAGGTCCGAATGGAGTGGGAGCCTTCCCCCCCCACTCCCCAGAAAGCACCATGGCTGGCCCCCAACCAGGTTTGAATGGATGGGAACCTCCCCCTGGCCATTACCCAGAGAGCACCCCAGCTGGCTCCCAGCCAGGTCTTAATGGAGTGGGAGCCTTCCTCCCCACTCCCCAGGGAGCACTGTGGCTGGCTCCCAGCCAGGTCTTAATGGAGTAGGAGCCTCCCCCACCCAGTCCCCAGGGAGCACCCCGGCTGGCCCCCAGCCATGTCTGAATGGAGTGGTAATCTATCCCCCCCCCCAACTCCCCAGGGAGCACCATGAATGGGGCAGGACCCAGAGAAGCCACCTTGTGCAGGGTGAGCAGATGCAGTGTGCCATGCTCCACGGTGATGTCATTCATCTCATTGGCCTGCAGGGGCACCCCTCCCAGGGCCCAGCGGGCCTCCTGGCTGCAGGCCCTGGATAGCTGGCACCGGAAGTGGGCGTCCTGGCCCTCACTGAGCTGTACATCCTGCAGGGGCTCCAGGATGCTCACATCAGGGACTGCACAGCGGACACACAGTGTGGGCCTCAGCATCCGGGATGCCACTGCCGACTGTCAGGGGTGCCTCCCAGCACCCCATCCCACTTCCTGAACACAAGCATGGGGGGCACCCCTCCATCACACCTCCACTGTCCCCAAGTCACCCTTCACAGGGCCGCTTCCCCACCCGTCCCTCAGACCCGGGGGCAGGGACCCTGGCATTTGTCTCTGGCATACAGAGGGCTTGAGCTTGTGTGGCACCCGTTACCTCGGACAGTGAGCTGGGCAGAGGATGTGTGGGCGCCCACGTGGAAGGAGACGGTGCCCGCATCCTCAGGGGTCACACCCTTCAGCCGCAGCGTGTGGGTGCGGCCACCCCGCACAGCCAGCTCTGTCACCTCGTTGTTCTGCAGTGGCAGGCCCTGGAGGTGCCACTCCACAGCCGTGGCCCCAGCCCGTGACACCTCACAACTGAACTCCACCTCCCCGTCGACCTGCACCTCGGCATCCTCCAGCCCCCGCACAATGGTCACCTCAGGCTCTGGGGGGTGTAGGCGATGGGGTCCCTTTACCAGCCACACCAGTGCACCAGGCCCACCTCCCACTCCCCTCCTCCAGCAAGTCTTCTTGAACATCCTCCCACTCTCCCCCTGCCACAGCCTCTATTTGCCATGCACCACCTTTGTCTCCATGACACTTAAGTCTGGGCACTCAGAAGAAGCAGAGGGGTTGTGGGGTGGGGGGCTGCCTCTGTCCACCCCCACCCTGTGGCCAACCGCAGCAGGGAGGCAAGCCCTTCAGGAAGTCCCAGGACATGCTGTCCCTCTGCATGCTGGGGCCACCCACACCAGAGTGAGCAGAAAGGAGAAGAGCCTGTAACTGCAAAGGCCTCAGAGCCACGTCCAGAGGGGTGCTTGGCCCTAGTGGGTGCCAGGCCAGGTGTTCCCCCAGGGCAGCTACCGGGGCAGTGGGTGTGGCATGGATGGCTCACCTTTGACCATGACAGAAGCCATGGTTTTCTGACCACTGGCCATGCAGACGTACTCGCCCGTGTCCTTGGCCTCCAGCCCATGGATCAGCAGCTCGCACATGGTCCCCACACGCCGTATCTCATACTTGGGACTCACATGCAGCTCCACACCCTCCTTGAGCCACTGCACTGGGACTCTAGGCTCTGCCTCACTCAGCTGGCAGCGTAGCCGGGCCACACTGCCGGCCTCCTGCTCCATGCTCTGCAGCTCCATCTGGAATGTGGGCCTAGGGGCTGGGGGGCCAGGGAGGGGTGCTTAGGGCTGATGAGCACAGTGCCCACTGCTCCCAGGGTGGGGGTGAGACCCCAGGGAGGGCAGGAGCCGCTGGGCAGCTCACCTCGGACAGAGAGGCTGGCCGTGCTCTGTGCGTGGCCCGTGTCACAGGTGTAGTGGCCAGCATCCTCCTGCTCAGTGCGGTGCACCCACAGCTCGGCAGCCCTTCCCTCCTGCACCATCTGGTACTTGGCACAAGGGAAGAGCTGCAGGGAGTCCTTGCGCCACTCCACGCTAGCACCCTCTTGGCTCAGCTCACAGTGCAGGTGGGCAGTGGCACCTTCATCCACCTCCTGGGCCTGCAGCTCCCGGAGAAAGCGCACCGGTGCAGCTACAGGGAAGCAGGGCAGCGTGAGGGCAGGTGCAGTGAGGACAGGTGCAGGGGCAGCTATGGGAGTGCAGGGAGACCACAGGGGTGCAGCTATGGGAGTGCAGGGAGACCACAGGAGTGCAGCAATGGGAGTGCAGGGAGACACCACAGGGGTGCAGCTATGGAAGTGCAGGGAGACACCACAGGGGTGCAGTTATGGGAGTGCAGGGAGAGACCATGGGAGTGCAGTTATAGGAGTGCAGGGAGAGACACGGGGTGCAGTTATGGGAGTGCAGAGAGACCACGGGTACACCTATGAGGTGCAGGGGGACCAAGGGTGCAGCTATAGGAGTGCAGGGGGACCAAGGGTGCAGCTATGGGGTGCAGGGAGACCACGGGTACAGCTATGGGGTGCAGGGGGATCATGAGGGTGCAGCTATGGGAGTGCAGGGAGACCACAGAAACAACTATGGGGTGCAGGGGGACCATGAGGGTGCAGCTATGGGAGTGCAGGTAGAGACCACGGGGGTGCAGCTATGGGAGTGCAGGGAGAGACCACAGGAGTGCAGCTGTGGAGTGCAGGGAGACCACAGGGGCACAGCTGTGGGGATTAGGGAGAAAGTGAGGGCAAGACCCAGGGTTCCCACAAGGGTGCATGGGGGAATCACAGGGGTGTGGCTGCAGGGGGTAGGGGTAACCTCAGGGGCTCAGCTACCAAGGTAGGAATCATGGGGGCTAAGGCTCCCACCAGGCCTGATATGTCTACAGAAGCTCCTATCCCCCAAGGGACTCCCAGGGAGGTGCTGCATCCCAGAGGCCCAACCCAAAGCACAAGGGACTTGCCCCTGGGACAGGTGTTGCCTTGGGGCCCACCTGTAACGGTGAGGGCAGCACTGGTGGCTTGGGGTCCACAGGCACAAGTGTACTCGCCCGCGTCCTCTCTGCGCAGGTCCCACAGCACGAGCTCCGCAGTGTAGCCCCGCTGCCGAGGCTCCCAGCGCCCATCAGCCTGCAGCTCCAGGCCACCCTTGCTCCAGACCACAGCAGCATTGGGCTGGGAAAGCTCACACCTCAGTGTGGCCGAGGCACCCTCCTCAGCCTGCACGCTCCTGAGTGGCTCTCTGAATACCACCTGTGGGGCTGCAGGGAAGCGGTGCAGAGGGGAGACACAGTCAGCCCAAAGGGGAGCACCCACACCCAGCTAGGCCCAATGAGGGCAGGAAAGCTGGACAGGTTGGGGTAAGGTGGGAGGGGGACACCAGGTGGAGATTCTACCCCACCAGCAGGATGACCACGTGAGGCCACGAGGATGGGGGTCAGTGAGCAGACTAAAACGACTGGCCAAGTGAGTGGACACGGCACAGAGCAGGTAAGAGCCCATGACACAGTGGTGATGCACAGACATATACAAGGACAGGCATGCGTGCAGTCCACCTGGCCACACACAGTCTTTACCCCTGACGGTCACCGTGGCTGACGTTCTCTCCTGCCCGCACACACACGAGTACTCCCCGGCATCTGCCACAGCCAGGTCACGGATCTCCAGCTCACACACCGTCCCATCCTGTCTCAGGCTCACTCTGTCTCCGGCTCTGAGGGTCTCAGACCCCTTCTTCCACTCCACGGGGACCGCCTTGCTAAGCTCACAGCACAGTGTGGCCGTAGCCCCTTCCGTGGCCTCTTCCTTCCTCAGGCTCTTTGTGAACTTGGCGGGCAGGGCTGGGGAGAGCCAAGGATCAGGAGGACTCCAGGCTGTCTCGAGGACTCTATGTCCAGGACGAGACACCCACAAGCACCACACAAACTGCCCAGAGCCAAAGCAAGAATGAGTGAATGGAGCACAGAGTGGGTGAGGAAACAGTCCAGGAAAGGCAAACACAAGCCTGGACACAGACACCAGAACAAATACTTGACAAGGAGATGGAGGCTGGGAGTTCCCAGGTGGACACAGCTGGAGAGACACAGATGCTCAAAGGGTCTGACAGGGAGAAGGTGGTGATAATGGACAACATGCAGACACCAAGACATTGGCCCACGTGGCCACACATGATCTTTACCCTTGACAGTCAGCATGGCCGATGTCCTCTCCT
>NW_026059304.1:0-10550 GCF_023721935.1 Panthera uncia | reverse complement strand
GCCCCGGCGGAGGTGAGGAGGGGGGAGAGGCCCCAGCGGTCTCCCCAACGGAGGTGAGGTGCAAGGAGAGGCTCGGGGACAGGGAGAGGAGGTGGTCTGGCCAGCACTCTGAGGCAGGGGGCTTCAGGGCAGCCTGGGGACTGGGTTCGGCCCAGAGGGGGTCAGTGGGAAGCAAGATCTCAGTAAGCGTGTGAAGGTCAACATGCAGAAAATCTCAGAAGACAGGAAATGCATCCAAGTACACAACAAGGTCGGTATCGGGAGCTTGCTTAGGAAGTAAACGCACATCCAAAAGAGCGGCTCAGCCCCACTCCTCCTCCGCTTCTCCGTCTTGAAATAAGGCAAACACTGAACGTTTCCTGTTCCTGCCACTGCTCAGCCAGCCTCACTCCTGTGGCAGCCCACCCCCATCCCCTCCAGCCGTGCTGCAGGGCCTGGGGCTGGGGTGCCTCCCCTGCACGCCCTCTGCAGGGCTCACCTGTCTCCTTCTGTGCCGCGTGACCCACAGCCTCCCTCAGCCCCTAGCTCCAATGCCCGGGCTCGGGGATGCGGCCGTGCCCTCCACAACCTGCAGAGTCCCCTCCCCGCGCAGCCGTGTGTGACGCGTGATGCTGTCTGCTTCCCACACGGGCTCTTTGTATCCACCATCGCACCTGCTGCACCAAAGTGATCCCTGGCCTTTGCCTGAGGCTCAGAGCGTGCTGCTGGCAAAAGGAAGGAAGGAGGGAGAGAGGGAGGGAGAGGAAGGGGAAGGGAAAGGAGGGACAGAGGGAGATGCAGGGAGGACAAAGGAAGGAGGGGGAAGGGAGGAGGGGGAAGAGAGGAGGGGAAAGAGGGGAGGGGAAGAAAGAGGGAGGAAGGAGAGAGGGAACAGGAGGAGAGGAAGGAGGGAGAGGAGGGAGGAGAAAGAAGGGAGGAAGGAAGGAGGGAAGGGAGGGAGGGAGGCAGAGGGGGAAGGAAGGAGGGAGGGGGAAGGGAAAGGAGAGGGAGAGAAGGGAAGGAGGAAGAGAGGGAGGAGGGAGGAGGGAGGGAGGAGGAAGGAGGAAGGAGAGAGAGAAGGGAGGGAGGAGGGAAGAGGGAAGGAGAGAGAGAGAAGGAGGAGGGGGGAAGGGAGGGAGGGGCAGGGAGGAGGAGGTGACACACTGTGGACAAGGGGGAAGGGGTCCCATCGCCGCCAGAGATGTTCCTTAAGGACTGACAATTCAGGGGCACCCTGGGACCGTCCAGCTCCCCGCCACCAAGCGTGCTTGTTGGAAATGCAGACTCCCAGGCCCCACCCAAGCCTGCATTTGCACAGGACGCCCAGGGATTCGAATGCACTCAAGTTGTGAGCTGCACAAAGCCAGGTCAAGGTCTGCGTCCGGGCGAGGCACCATGCCAGCTTAAGTGAGGAGAAACTCGAGTTGCTCAGGCGCCCAGCAGAGGGAGGAACCCTAGGCTGCAGTCTCCCCGTTCCGTGGGAGAAACTCGGGGGACACACCTGGAGCCCCGTCAAATAGAAGACGAGTCAGACACTATGTGCCTCAAGGCAAGTGACAGGAGACCCTTCGGTCCCATCAGGAGGAAGCTCCAGCAGTCAGGGCCCGTCCCCGGGAGAGGAAGTGCCCGTAGGGCGCTTAGCCTGTCACAGGAGGCATGAGCCATGCGGCAGGACACAGAACAGGGTGGCCTTCTCTTCCAGTCACATGGCAGGGACTGGGGAGACCGGTCATTTCCCCCAATCACAAATCGGGGATCGGGGAGGGACCAGTCATTTCCTCCAATCACAAAGCAGGGACCGGGGAGGGACCGGTCATTTCCTCTAATCACATGGCAGGGATTGGGGAGGGACTGGTCATTTCCTCCAATCACAAAGCAGGGACCGGGGAGGGACCGGTCACTTCCTCCAATCACAAAGCGGGGACTGGGTTGGGACTACATCGCAGAATAAGAAGGAAGTTCAGGGGAGGCAGTTTGGAGCATGGACTAAGGCCGGTGTTAGAGGGACAGGGTAGGGCAAGGGCGGGGCACAGGCTTGAGGCAGAAACAGGGGGTTCGGAAGTGGTCAGGACTGGAGAGGACGTGAGCCCAGCGTGGGAGAAGGCGGGGCTCCTGCAGGACAGTGGGGTGCAGGGCCGGGCCAGCAGGTGGACAGAGGACTTCCGGATCCAGCTCAGTGGATGCTTCCCAAGACGGGATGCAGACGGGGGCGGGTTTGGGGTGAAGCCAAGACAAGCCTGGGTTGGCTGGTGGTTGCCGGCTGGTTTTGAGGCATCTGAGTCTTTTAGGCAGAGAGGCCCAGGGGCTGCTGGAAATGCAGGTCAGGAGTCCCGCGGGGAAGTCGGGAAGTCGGATCAGCTCTGCAGGGAAGTCAGGTGCAGGCACCGAATGCGGCCTTTGTGAGGCTGTGGCTGCAGCCAGGGGTGGAGCCAAGACCCCCCACCCCGGGGACAGTGCCCGGGGCTTACGGAGGCCAAGCCCCAAAGGGGGGGAGGGAGCAGAGAGAGGAAGGAGGTCAGGCAGGGAGGGAGGGGTTAACTAGGTAAAAGTGGTAACTGGAAGCCAAAAGAAGAGCTTTCCCCACAAAGACAGAGGGACACTGGCACCTGACACTACAGAGGTCACTTAAGACGACCTGTCCAGCAACTTCTGAGGCTCCCTCCAGCCTGGCTGTCATCCCCGTACCGCTGGCACCCGTGCCCCTTCTTGCCCTCTCTCTGGCACCTCACAGCCCGGAGGTCTGACCCCAGGGCACACGCTCTCAGGAGTCCTTACTGAGCCAACAGGTGCGTCTAGGCATTGCAGCCCCCCGTCGGCCAGGGACCCGCGGCGAGGCTCACGGCTCCAGACCCGGGCTGGCAGGCCCCTCAGCCCCGGCCGTGCACA
Organism: Panthera uncia; assembly: GCF_023721935.1. Classification (NCBI taxonomy): domain Eukaryota; kingdom Metazoa; phylum Chordata; class Mammalia; order Carnivora; family Felidae; genus Panthera; species Panthera uncia. The sequence goes on along the minus strand of NW_026059304.1, from coordinate 7,685 downwards.
GACCCGGCTGTGTGGGGAGTCTGAGGCCGGGGTGCAGCTCCCCCGGGGGCCTGGCAGGTGGAAACTCCCCAGAGCAGACGTCATGTGGAGGCGGAGGCAGGTGCGGGCACCGCACAAGACCTGCAGGGCCTCCAAGGAGCCGGGGAGCATTTCAATGCTGCCTCATGCTCTTCCCGTGCCACGTCAGGAATGCACGCACACGTGTGTGCACATGCATGTGTGCACACGAACACACATCTACATATGCACAGACCAACGCACATGCATGTGCTTTGTGTACGTGTGCCCGCGTGGACGGGTGTGTGTGTGGACGGGTGTGCCGTCACATGTGCACGTGCATGCGTGCATGGCTGCATATGCGTGTACACGCCTGTGTGCATGCATGCATGTGCACGCACACACACACACCATAGCTGTGTGTGCCCCCCACCCCCGGGGACAGGGGCATCCCACCCCCACACAGCTCCTCAACAGCCTGGGAGAACTTTCCGGTTGCCCTGCCTGCCTTCCCTTGGCACGGCGCCCGTGAGCGCTCACACGCCGGGACTTGCGGCCCTTTCCTGGCTGAGTGCTGCTCTCCTGTCATCTGGTCAAAGAAGCTGACAAGCACGGGCAGGTCGCCAACTTGGCCTCAACTCCACTCGGAGGCTGGACTGGCAGATAAATTGGTCCTGGCGGGGGGAGGAGGAGGGGGGGAGCAAGAGGGGGGCCCAGAGGGAAGAATTCAAATTCATTTTTCTGCTAAACCAAACTCCAGCTCTCCAAGGCTCACAGCTGTAGCTGGGAAGCCTGACAGGGCGCCAGGCGGGGAGCGGGCAGATGGTACAGGAGGGGAGTGTGTGCCCAACAGGAGGGGCGGGGACCCCAGCAGAATGGGGACGAGGAAGCGGGAATCTGGAGGAATGCTCTGGCCCTCCGACCTCGGAGGGTCTCTGGAGGCATTCTGGTCCATTCTGGCTCATTCCAGTTCTGCGAGAGCCAGAGGCAGAGGCAGATCCCGCCCAGAATCCCCGGCCACCTCGTGAGAGAGGACTGGTCCAGGGCGGCAGGCGTCCCCGGGCTGCAGCCCTTGAGAGCTCGCTGGCTGGCGCTGGCGTGGCCCTTTCTAACCTGGGGAAGGAACTCGGACAGCCAGAAGGAACGGGACTTCAGAACTCCTTCTCTGCCGATCGTCTTACAGGCGAAACTGGGGCTTCAGGCTGGATGTCAACGGTGGCTCCCTCGGCACTGAGGCTCCGGGGTCGTAAAGTGCACGTGGCCCGCATTCCACGAGGCGAGTGTGGCCGTTCCCTGCTCGTGCTGTGGCTATTCGTCTAAGTCCCGATATGGCAAACAAAAGCCTTGCAGAAACTGCTGGATCCCGGTACCGGGAGCGGGGGGGAGGGACATCATGTGACGGTCGCCGGCCGCGGTCCCAGGCGCCCTGTGATGTTCCTGTTTGTGGCTGTGCCGCAGGCGCGTGGACGCACGGGGCTGGCGGGGCACATTGTCCAAAGGCAGGTGTGGGGGTGCCCCGCAGAAGAGGTCCACTCGGGGCAGCGGCCGCTGTGCCCCAGGGTGGCGCAGCCCAGCACGCGGCGTCCTCGCCAGGCCCCAGCGGACACCCTGCCGGCCTCCAGGCCTGCTCCCCACACCCTGCTCCTGTTTGCAGCCCCTTTCGTCTCAGCCCAGGAACCTTGTCGCCAGGGGGGCCCAGAGCAAGTTGACATCCAGTTGGGGCGCCAACACAGACACTCCACCAGCAAGAACAACATACAAAGGGATGTGAAAACCCCACGTGTGTGTGTTGTGTGTGTGTGTGCGTGTGCATGTGTGTGTGCGTACGGAGGAGGTAACATCCATGCGCGTGCACATGTTCGTGTTGGTGCGAAGGATATTGAGAAGACGCCCCCGGCGTGAGAATATTCACTGACGACAGGTGTGTTTAGGGGGCAGAGAATCCCAAGAGCTTCCAGAACCCGGCGGTTCCTGGCTCTAACCCCAAACGGACACCGAGAATCCCCCAGGGGAAAGAGGGAGTCTGTACCCCTGTGTAGCTACCAACACAGGTGAAGTTACCTGCCTTGGTTTGCAACCACCCCTGTCTGTTCTGCAATCCCAGTCCGATGTCTTCTGGGCAGGACATTCTGGGGGGAGGAGGCAGGCCTCCAGCCCGTTAGCGGCTTTTTGGACACACCCAGTTCTCATAAACAGCCATGTCGTGAGTAAAACCTAGTGAATAAACACACACACTGGGCTCCCTGGAATCCCACCTCGTCACGCAGATTTAGGGGGGCCCAGGGTTCACCGGAAGGCATTTCCAGTTTGCTTGAGCAAAACCACTTGAAAACAAGCACGACAACGTGGCAAGCCAGAACCGCCTCACGGCACCTGCTTCCTCCAGCAGCACAGCCCCCACCCCCGGAGAGATGGCCACGTCCCCGAGGCACCAACCACCACAGGTCACGCCGCCGCTGGAAGCAGGGTGGGTGTGAGCGAAACGCTCCTGCTGACGCACGAAGGTGCGTGCGTGCTGGGGAGGGTCGTCAAGGCGGCACCCGCCCCCCCCCCCCCAGACCTCCCCAAAGTGGCCCCAGGCGCTCACCTTTGGCCTCCTCTTGACGTTAGAGGCGTCTAGGATATCTGGGCCCTGAGTCCTTTGCTCCCAGCATCTCCTTCTAGAAATGAATGTCCCAGGTAGGAAAGGTGTTAGGAGCATAGGTAGTGTCGTGGGTAGAACTACATCCCCACAGCCATGCAGAAGTCCCACCCCCAGGACCATCCCCACAGGAGGGAGAATGCCGCGTGAAGACACAGACGCGTGGGGGAGACGGCCGTGGGAGGGCGCAGGCAGAGACGCAGTGACGCTGCCACCAGCCCGGGATGGCCCGGGCCACCAGCAGCGGCTGGAAGAGGCAGGGAGGCGCTTTCCCCCAGGGTGAGGGAGCCTGGCCGGCCACACCTGGAGGAAGCAGGACCCTGACCAGGTAGCACATGAAAACACAGCGTTTGCAGGTAGGGGCCTCCCCTGCAGACGGGGAAGGCAGGAGCGGCATTACGGGTCCCTTTGGGACACACGTGATCCCAGATACAGCCCACATGCTGAAAGGGGCCTTGGACACAACAGACCCAGCAGCTGACCTCTGTCTCGGGGGACGTCCCCTCCAGCAGAGATTCATCCACACCCACTACACACAGGAGGGGCCGCGGCCACGAGGGAGCCTGTCTCCACCCTCCGTGACAACGAGCGGGGCATCCGACGTCACGAGGCCGCAGACATCACGGGAGCTCCCTCCCCTCCGTGCCGGGAGCCGGCCTCCGAGCCCCTCTAGGGTTTTGGCCCCACACAACTCCTCCAGGGTGAGGGTCCATCCAGGACGAGGAGGGGTATCCGAAGGCAGGACTGCCGCGTTGGGGTAGCCCCGACGGGCGCGGCCAGGGCTCAGCCGAAGTCCCAGGACCCACACCCAGGCAGCGAGGCCTCGAGCACAGCAGGCCCCGCCTGGCCCCGGGCTCGTGCTGCCCCAGCGGCACCTTCCGACCCTCACGGGAAGGCTCTGAAGTATGTGAATTGCTTCTTACGTCGTAGAACAGCCTGCACCACTGTTTATCGTCTTTACCTGTGTATCACGACCATGATCTTCCCCGAGGGCCCTGAGGTTCCGGGTCCAGCTCGGGAAGTGGGCAAATCACGTGGGCAGGGGAAGAGGCTGGCCAGCAGCTGTCCGGCCCCTTCAGTTGAGGTCAGGCCAGAAGTCACGGGCAGAGGAGGGCGGGTGGAAGGCCGTCCCCCCCCACGGGCTTGTGCCAAGCAGACAACCAGGTCTGGGAGACGTGGCCTCTGTCCTGGAACAACGGACCTTCTCTGCCCCTTTACCTCTCGTCGTCACGTAAAATGCGACGCGATGCCCCAGTTTGGAGACGTCAGAAACCCAGTTAGGTGGCCAACCACTGCCCACGTGGGGAGTGAGCCTCCACGGAAACCGGCCCACACACAACGGGTGAGTCCCGCACGCGGGTCACGGGAGGCCCACAGCGGCAAAGCAAATGCTTGTGTGGACAAGTCTGTCCCTGGGCTCTCAGACCCAGCATGTCCATCAGGGCAACTTCCAGAGGCCCCGCCAGGTAGACCGCTGGGGCTCTGCCCACGGACCCTGAGCCAGGGGTCCTGGGAAGTACCTGGTCCTCAGGGCTGAACACATTCCCCTCCTGGCTGAAAGCCCTCACCAGGGGCAGACTTCCATTCCACCCCAGGGCCCAGGCCCCAGTCCCGGCGGGGGAGACTCAGGTGCAGTAGGGGGCCCATCCCCCAGCACGGGAGCCGTGAGGGTGGGGGTGCTGAGGGCAGAGCGGTCTGGGCGGGGGGCGAAGGGGTGGAGCGTGATGGGGAAGAGGCAGCAGGTGTGGGGTGCGGGACTGACGCCACACCAAGCCTTGGACGACCCCAGACTGTGTCCCCGGATGGCAGAGAGGCACATCGGCAGACACTCTCCTGATGCTTCTGTCCGCACAGGTCACGCAGGGCATCGGGACACAACACAGCCACACCCCAGCCAGAGGCAAGCTCAGTGGCCAGCCAGATCGGAACCGGTCCCTCGTCCGGACAGAAGCCCCTCCGAGCAGCCACAGCACAGCACGGCCAGGTTTCCCTGGAATGGTTGAGCAGACGTCAGATGTTTAGAGGGCGTGGTACAGACCTGTCCACCTGAGGACCACAGGGCGGGGCCCACGAGCCCCTGTGAGAGGCACGAAAGGGACGGCACCCATCAGTGTGACAAGCCACCTGTGTGTCCAAGCCACCTGTCGGCTCCCCGTGCAGATGTGCCCTGTGCCCTCAGCGCGGGTCAGACTCCCTCTCTCCCTTCCCCGTCTCTCCCTGTCTCTCTCCATCTCTCTATCTCTGTGTCTATGTCTCTCACATGCATACACACATGCACACACAGGTGTGTGCACTTGTATGTATACATACATGCATGCATACAGACATGCACACAGGTGCACACAAATACACACCACACGTGCACCCATGCACACACGCATACACGCATGCACATGTACACACAACATATGTACCCGTATGTTCACATGTACACACACATGCACATACACACAAGCACACACAAATACACACCACACGTGCACCATGCACACACGCATACACGCATGCACACACATACACAACCCGCATGTACGTGTGTACACACACAAACAGACACACTGTCGTGGATCCCTGATTAATTTGCATTCCATATGACCGCAGGGCGCACGGTGCGAGGAACACTCCCCCAGGACCAGGAGAGCAGGCATCTTCTGGCGGAGCTAAGGAGGGGGACGCATACCTCTTTTCAAAGCTTTGATCCATTTTCCTTATTTTGAGTCAGTTTCAAACAAAACCCTCCAGACACACCCCCTTTTTAAATGTCATCGCCCCTGTCCCCTCTGGGTCCTGGCAGCAAGATGCCAAGGGAAGAAGGCCCAGGGGCAGGACAGGCCAGCACGGGGTCTCCGAACAGCCGGCTGGGTCTGGGGGACACGCACGCATCCTCTAGAGGAACCAGCTCTTGAAGGTCTCCCTTGATTTCCATGCCCGGAACCTGCTCCAGAAGGGCACTGTGCGCTCGCTTACTGGGGCATGGCACGCGCCCAGTAAGCCCAGCGTCGCAGAGGCCTGCTCTGTCTCTTCTGTGGGCTCACAAAGTATGAGTCAGGACCTGGAGTCCGGCCTAACCTGTCTGATTCTGACGTGCCTGTCTGGGAATCCTTCGTGTGACACGGGCTGGTGGCCGGCTCCCGCGTAACCACCCTAACCGGTCAGGGAAGGTGAAATGGCACGTGGAGAAGGACACCGTGCTCGGCTTCCTCACTGCAGGGTCTGAAGCATCCTGACGGCAATGTCCCAGGTGCCTGGGAGTCTCAGCGCTGTCTCTGCCCCCTCGGGTGGGGGGTGTTACCCTGCCCACCCCTGCCCCTCGCTGCTGCCACCCTGCCTGTGCACCCTGCCCTCCCGTGCCGCTCCCAGAGGGCTCGTGGGCTCTCGTGTGCCTGGGGCCCTGGAGGCTGCTGGGGAGGCCTCTTCAAGGAGCGCTCAGCCCCAGGGGTGCCGTCCAAGTTGGTGGCTTCAGCGTGGAGCTGCTGGGACCGGAGGTGGCCCACACCGTCCTGCCGAGCCAAGATAAAGCTTCGGAGCTGCCGTCACACCCGAGCGGCTGTGTGCCGGGTTCCAACAGGTGACTGACAGGGTGGAGACGGCAGGCCCGGGGCTCCTGCCAGAGATGGTGACGGGCAGCGGGTCACTGGCGGCTGGCCACGGTGCGGTCTCACGCCCACCGGGGCCACCTGACATCATCCAGGACTTCCCCACGCCCTGGAAGGAAGATGTGCAGCCTTGAGGGAAGTGAGTCACTGCAGCAGAGGCCGGGGGTGGCGTCACCTGGCCAGGTATGCCCTCAGTAGGTTGGAGGCGGAGCCAGGCCCACGGCCCCGGGCCCAGTCTGGTTCTGCGTGCAGCCGTGTGCGTGAGCTCCCCAGTAAGGGGGCAGCAGTCTGACCCTCCTGCCCCCGTAAGCGGCAGGAAAGGTGGTCCCGGCACGGATCTGTGCTGTTCACGGCGGGGCCTTCCCTCTGCAAACTCACGGGGATGGCTGGTGTCTCAGTTCTGCACCCCTTCCCTCGGCAGCCTTGGTCCAGCCGGGCCCTCCGGCCTGCCCAGGGTCCATGGGACGAGTCGGGGGGCCAGGGAGCACAGTGGGAGGTCACCGTGCCCATCAGCAGATCCCTCCCTGCGGCTCAGCCCCACCCCATCCTTAGGCAAAAGGACGTAAGTCCTGGCAAGTGCCTGGACACAGGCCTGCCAGGGTCCCACACAGCGCCCTGGGGCGTGGGTGTGAGGCCCGGCCCCGCAGCCCCCAGCGCTGGGCCCTCGGCGAGCTATCCTGGAACACAGCCCATCACTGCCCTCCGTGCCACCTCGTGTCCTCCTCTGCGTGCTTCTGGAACTCTGTCTGACACATATCTCGTCTCATCCCCTTTCCTCAGGGACGGTTTGGACCCCAGGACCCAGATGGGTAAAAGGGTTTGCCCAACGTCACAAAGCAGGACAGTGACAGGGCTGCCCCAGGCTCACCGTGACTTTAGGGCCTTGCTTGTACAAGGGAAATCTGTGCCCACCCTGCACATTGCTGAGTGTCCTGTGTGTACATGTGCTCATGGGTCCCCTGTGTGTGCATGCATGCGTGTATGTGAGTGCATACATTTGTGCGTGTGCTCATGTGTTTGTGTGTGCACCTGTGTGTGTGCATGAGTGTGCATGTGTTTGTGTGCTCACGTGTATGTGTATTGTGGGGCGGCATGTTTTTGTGTGTGCACCTGTGTATGTGTGTGCACCTGTGTGTGTGCAACTGTGTTTGTGTATGCACTTCTGTGTGTATGTGTGTGTGCGTGGGCATATATTTGTGTGTGCACGTGTTTGTGCATGCACTTGTGTATGTTTGTGTGCATGGGCCTGTGTTGTGTGTGCACCTGTGTGTATGTGTGCACGTGTGTATGTGCACATGTGTTTGTGTATGCACTTCTGTGTGTATGTGTGTGTGCATGGGCATATATTTGTGTGTGCACCTGTGTGTGTGCACATGTTTGTGCATGCACTTGCATGTGTATGTTTGTGTGCGTGGGCCTGTGTTGTGTGTGCACCTGTGTGTGCATGTGTG
>NW_026059303.1:0-10551 GCF_023721935.1 Panthera uncia | reverse complement strand
GCCCCGGCGGAGGTGAGGAGGGGGGAGAGGCCCCAGCGGTCTCCCCAACGGAGGTGAGGTGCAAGGAGAGGCTCAGGGACAGGGAGAGGAGGTGGTCTGGCCAGCACTCTGAGGCAGGGGGCTTCAGGGCAGCCTGGGGACTGGGTTCGGCCCAGAGGGGGTCAGTGGGAAGCAAGATCTCAGTAAGCGTGTGAAGGTCAACATGCAGAAAATCTCAGAAGACAGGAAATGCATCCAAGTACACAACAAGGTCGGTATCGGGAGCTTGCTTAGGAAGTAAACGCACATCCAAAAGAGCGGCTCAGCCCCACTCCTCCTCCGCTTCTCCGTCTTGAAATAAGGCAAACACTGAACGTTTCCTGTTCCTGCCACTGCTCAGCCAGCCTCACTCCTGTGGCAGCCCACCCCCATCCCCTCCAGCCGTGCTGCAGGGCCTGGGGCTGGGGTGCCTCCCCTGCACGCCCTCTGCAGGGCTCACCTGTCTCCTTCTGTGCCGCGTGACCCACAGCCTCCCTCAGCCCCTAGCTCCAATGCCCGGGCTCGGGGATGCGGCCGTGCCCTCCACAACCTGCAGAGTCCCCTCCCCGCGCAGCCGTGTGTGACGCGTGATGCTGTCTGCTTCCCACACGGGCTCTTTGTATCCACCATCGCACCTGCTGCACCAAAGTGATCCCTGGCCTTTGCCTGAGGCTCAGAGCGTGCTGCTGGCAAAAGGAAGGAAGGAGGGAGAGAGGGAGGGAGAGGAAGGGGAAGGGAAAGGAGGGACAGAGGGAGATGCAGGGAGGACAAAGGAAGGAGGGGGAAGGGAGGAGGGGGAAGAGAGGAGGGGAAAGAGGGGAGGGGAAGAAAGAGGGAGGAAGGAGAGAGGGAACAGGAGGAGAGGAAGGAGGGAGAGGAGGGAGGAGAAAGAAGGGAGGAAGGAAGGAGGGAAGGGAGGGAGGGAGGCAGAGGGGGAAGGAAGGAGGGAGGGGGAAGGGAAAGGAGAGGGAGAGAAGGGAAGGAGGAAGAGAGGGAGGAGGGAGGAGGGAGGGAGGAGGAAGGAGGAAGGAGAGAGAGAAGGGAGGGAGGAGGGAAGAGGGAAGGAGAGAGAGAGAAGGAGGAGGGGGGAAGGGAGGGAGGGGCAGGGAGGAGGAGGTGACACACTGTGGACAAGGGGGAAGGGGTCCCATCGCCGCCAGAGATGTTCCTTAAGGACTGACAATTCAGGGGCACCCTGGGACCGTCCAGCTCCCCGCCACCAAGCGTGCTTGTTGGAAATGCAGACTCCCAGGCCCCACCCAAGCCTGCATTTGCACAGGACGCCCAGGGATTCGAATGCACTCAAGTTGTGAGCTGCACAAAGCCAGGTCAAGGTCTGCGTCCGGGCGAGGCACCATGCCAGCTTAAGTGAGGAGAAACTCGAGTTGCTCAGGCGCCCAGCAGAGGGAGGAACCCTAGGCTGCAGTCTCCCCGTTCCGTGGGAGAAACTCGGGGGACACACCTGGAGCCCCGTCAAATAGAAGACGAGTCAGACACTATGTGCCTCAAGGCAAGTGACAGGAGACCCTTCGGTCCCATCAGGAGGAAGCTCCAGCAGTCAGGGCCCGTCCCCGGGAGAGGAAGTGCCCGTAGGGCGCTTAGCCTGTCACAGGAGGCATGAGCCATGCGGCAGGACACAGAACAGGGTGGCCTTCTCTTCCAGTCACATGGCAGGGACTGGGGAGACCGGTCATTTCCCCCAATCACAAATCGGGGATCGGGGAGGGACCAGTCATTTCCTCCAATCACAAAGCAGGGACCGGGGAGGGACCGGTCATTTCCTCTAATCACATGGCAGGGATTGGGGAGGGACTGGTCATTTCCTCCAATCACAAAGCAGGGACCGGGGAGGGACCGGTCACTTCCTCCAATCACAAAGCGGGGACTGGGTTGGGACTACATCGCAGAATAAGAAGGAAGTTCAGGGGAGGCAGTTTGGAGCATGGACTAAGGCCGGTGTTAGAGGGACAGGGTAGGGCAAGGGCGGGGCACAGGCTTGAGGCAGAAACAGGGGGTTCGGAAGTGGTCAGGACTGGAGAGGACGTGAGCCCAGCGTGGGAGAAGGCGGGGCTCCTGCAGGACAGTGGGGTGCAGGGCCGGGCCAGCAGGTGGACAGAGGACTTCCGGATCCAGCTCAGTGGATGCTTCCCAAGACGGGATGCAGACGGGGGCGGGTTTGGGGTGAAGCCAAGACAAGCCTGGGTTGGCTGGTGGTTGCCGGCTGGTTTTGAGGCATCTGAGTCTTTTAGGCAGAGAGGCCCAGGGGCTGCTGGAAATGCAGGTCAGGAGTCCCGCGGGGAAGTCGGGAAGTCGGATCAGCTCTGCAGGGAAGTCAGGTGCAGGCACCGAATGCGGCCTTTGTGAGGCTGTGGCTGCAGCCAGGGGTGGAGCCAAGACCCCCCACCCCGGGGACAGTGCCCGGGGCTTACGGAGGCCAAGCCCCAAAGGGGGGGAGGGAGCAGAGAGAGGAAGGAGGTCAGGCAGGGAGGGAGGGGTTAACTAGGTAAAAGTGGTAACTGGAAGCCAAAAGAAGAGCTTTCCCCACAAAGACAGAGGGACACTGGCACCTGACACTACAGAGGTCACTTAAGACGACCTGTCCAGCAACTTCTGAGGCTCCCTCCAGCCTGGCTGTCATCCCCGTACCGCTGGCACCCGTGCCCCTTCTTGCCCTCTCTCTGGCACCTCACAGCCCGGAGGTCTGACCCCAGGGCACACGCTCTCAGGAGTCCTTACTGAGCCAACAGGTGCGTCTAGGCATTGCAGCCCCCCGTCGGCCAGGGACCCGCGGCGAGGCTCACGGCTCCAGACCCGGGCTGGCAGGCCCCTCAGCCCCGGCCGTGCACAGACCCGGCTGTGTGGGGAGTCTGAGGCCGGGGTGCAGCTCCCCCGGGGGCCTGGCAGGTGGAAACTCCCCAGAGCAGACGTCATGTGGAGGCGGAGGCAGGTGCGGGCACCGCACAAGACCTGCAGGGCCTCCAAGGAGCCGGGGAGCATTTCAATGCTGCCTCATGCTCTTCCCGTGCCACGTCAGGAATGCACGCACACGTGTGTGCACATGCATGTGTGCACACGAACACACATCTACATATGCACAGACCAACGCACATGCATGTGCTTTGTGTACGTGTGCCCGCGTGGACGGGTGTGTGTGTGGACGGGTGTGCCGTCACATGTGCACGTGCATGCGTGCATGGCTGCATATGCGTGTACACGCCTGTGTGCATGCATGCATGTGCACGCACACACACACACCATAGCTGTGTGTGCCCCCCACCCCCGGGGACAGGGGCATCCCACCCCCACACAGCTCCTCAACAGCCTGGGAGAACTTTCCGGTTGCCCTGCCTGCCTTCCCTTGGCACGGCGCCCGTGAGCGCTCACACGCCGGGACTTGCGGCCCTTTCCTGGCTGAGTGCTGCTCTCCTGTCATCTGGTCAAAGAAGCTGACAAGCACGGGCAGGTCGCCAACTTGGCCTCAACTCCACTCGGAGGCTGGACTGGCAGATAAATTGGTCCTGGCGGGGGGAGGAGGAGGGGGGGAGCAAGAGGGGGGCCCAGAGGGAAGAATTCAAATTCATTTTTCTGCTAAACCAAACTCCAGCTCTCCAAGGCTCACAGCTGTAGCTGGGAAGCCTGACAGGGCGCCAGGCGGGGAGCGGGCAGATGGTACAGGAGGGGAGTGTGTGCCCAACAGGAGGGGCGGGGACCCCAGCAGAATGGGGACGAGGAAGCGGGAATCTGGAGGAATGCTCTGGCCCTCCGACCTCGGAGGGTCTCTGGAGGCATTCTGGTCCATTCTGGCTCATTCCAGTTCTGCGAGAGCCAGAGGCAGAGGCAGATCCCGCCCAGAATCCCCGGCCACCTCGTGAGAGAGGACTGGTCCAGGGCGGCAGGCGTCCCCGGGCTGCAGCCCTTGAGAGCTCGCTGGCTGGCGCTGGCGTGGCCCTTTCTAACCTGGGGAAGGAACTCGGACAGCCAGAAGGAACGGGACTTCAGAACTCCTTCTCTGCCGATCGTCTTACAGGCGAAACTGGGGCTTCAGGCTGGATGTCAACGGTGGCTCCCTCGGCACTGAGGCTCCGGGGTCGTAAAGTGCACGTGGCCCGCATTCCACGAGGCGAGTGTGGCCGTTCCCTGCTCGTGCTGTGGCTATTCGTCTAAGTCCCGATATGGCAAACAAAAGCCTTGCAGAAACTGCTGGATCCCGGTACCGGGAGCGGGGGGGGAGGGACATCATGTGACGGTCGCCGGCCGCGGTCCCAGGCGCCCTGTGATGTTCCTGTTTGTGGCTGTGCCGCAGGCGCGTGGACGCACGGGGCTGGCGGGGCACATTGTCCAAAGGCAGGTGTGGGGGTGCCCCGCAGAAGAGGTCCACTCGGGGCAGCGGCCGCTGTGCCCCAGGGTGGCGCAGCCCAGCACGCGGCGTCCTCGCCAGGCCCCAGCGGACACCCTGCCGGCCTCCAGGCCTGCTCCCCACACCCTGCTCCTGTTTGCAGCCCCTTTCGTCTCAGCCCAGGAACCTTGTCGCCAGGGGGGCCCAGAGCAAGTTGACATCCAGTTGGGGCGCCAACACAGACACTCCACCAGCAAGAACAACATACAAAGGGATGTGAAAACCCCACGTGTGTGTGTTGTGTGTGTGTGTGCGTGTGCATGTGTGTGTGCGTACGGAGGAGGTAACATCCATGCGCGTGCACATGTTCGTGTTGGTGCGAAGGATATTGAGAAGACGCCCCCGGCGTGAGAATATTCACTGACGACAGGTGTGTTTAGGGGGCAGAGAATCCCAAGAGCTTCCAGAACCCGGCGGTTCCTGGCTCTAACCCCAAACGGACACCGAGAATCCCCCAGGGGAAAGAGGGAGTCTGTACCCCTGTGTAGCTACCAACACAGGTGAAGTTACCTGCCTTGGTTTGCAACCACCCCTGTCTGTTCTGCAATCCCAGTCCGATGTCTTCTGGGCAGGACATTCTGGGGGGAGGAGGCAGGCCTCCAGCCCGTTAGCGGCTTTTTGGACACACCCAGTTCTCATAAACAGCCATGTCGTGAGTAAAACCTAGTGAATAAACACACACACTGGGCTCCCTGGAATCCCACCTCGTCACGCAGATTTAGGGGGGCCCAGGGTTCACCGGAAGGCATTTCCAGTTTGCTTGAGCAAAACCACTTGAAAACAAGCACGACAACGTGGCAAGCCAGAACCGCCTCACGGCACCTGCTTCCTCCAGCAGCACAGCCCCCACCCCCGGAGAGATGGCCACGTCCCCGAGGCACCAACCACCACAGGTCACGCCGCCGCTGGAAGCAGGGTGGGTGTGAGCGAAACGCTCCTGCTGACGCACGAAGGTGCGTGCGTGCTGGGGAGGGTCGTCAAGGCGGCACCCGCCCCCCCCCCCCCAGACCTCCCCAAAGTGGCCCCAGGCGCTCACCTTTGGCCTCCTCTTGACGTTAGAGGCGTCTAGGATATCTGGGCCCTGAGTCCTTTGCTCCCAGCATCTCCTTCTAGAAATGAATGTCCCAGGTAGGAAAGGTGTTAGGAGCATAGGTAGTGTCGTGGGTAGAACTACATCCCCACAGCCATGCAGAAGTCCCACCCCCAGGACCATCCCCACAGGAGGGAGAATGCCGCGTGAAGACACAGACGCGTGGGGGAGACGGCCATGGGAGGGCGCAGGCAGAGACGCAGTGACGCTGCCACCAGCCCGGGATGGCCCGGGCCACCAGCAGCGGCTGGAAGAGGCAGGGAGGCGCTTTCCCCCAGGGTGAGGGAGCCTGGCCGGCCACACCTGGAGGAAGCAGGACCCTGACCAGGTAGCACATGAAAACACAGCGTTTGCAGGTAGGGGCCTCCCCTGCAGACGGGGAAGGCAGGAGCGGCATTACGGGTCCCTTTGGGACACACGTGATCCCAGATACAGCCCACATGCTGAAAGGGGCCTTGGACACAACAGACCCAGCAGCTGACCTCTGTCTCGGGGGACGTCCCCTCCAGCAGAGATTCATCCACACCCACTACACACAGGAGGGGCCGCGGCCACGAGGGAGCCTGTCTCCACCCTCCGTGACAACGAGCGGGGCATCCGACGTCACGAGGCCGCAGACATCACGGGAGCTCCCTCCCCTCCGTGCCGGGAGCCGGCCTCCGAGCCCCTCTAGGGTTTTGGCCCCACACAACTCCTCCAGGGTGAGGGTCCATCCAGGACGAGGAGGGGTATCCGAAGGCAGGACTGCCGCGTTGGGGTAGCCCCGACGGGCGCGGCCAGGGCTCAGCCGAAGTCCCAGGACCCACACCCAGGCAGCGAGGCCTCGAGCACAGCAGGCCCCGCCTGGCCCCGGGCTCGTGCTGCCCCAGCGGCACCTTCCGACCCTCACGGGAAGGCTCTGAAGTATGTGAATTGCTTCTTACGTCGTAGAACAGCCTGCACCACTGTTTATCGTCTTTACCTGTGTATCACGACCATGATCTTCCCCGAGGGCCCTGAGGTTCCGGGTCCAGCTCGGGAAGTGGGCAAATCACGTGGGCAGGGGAAGAGGCTGGCCAGCAGCTGTCCGGCCCCTTCAGTTGAGGTCAGGCCAGAAGTCACGGGCAGAGGAGGGCGGGTGGAAGGCCGTCCCCCCCCACGGGCTTGTGCCAAGCAGACAACCAGGTCTGGGAGACGTGGCCTCTGTCCTGGAACAACGGACCTTCTCTGCCCCTTTACCTCTCGTCGTCACGTAAAATGCGACGCGATGCCCCAGTTTGGAGACGTCAGAAACCCAGTTAGGTGGCCAACCACTGCCCACGTGGGGAGTGAGCCTCCACGGAAACCGGCCCACACACAACGGGTGAGTCCCGCACGCGGGTCACGGGAGGCCCACAGCGGCAAAGCAAATGCTTGTGTGGACAAGTCTGTCCCTGGGCTCTCAGACCCAGCATGTCCATCAGGGCAACTTCCAGAGGCCCCGCCAGGTAGACCGCTGGGGCTCTGCCCACGGACCCTGAGCCAGGGGTCCTGGGAAGTACCTGGTCCTCAGGGCTGAACACATTCCCCTCCTGGCTGAAAGCCCTCACCAGGGGCAGACTTCCATTCCACCCCAGGGCCCAGGCCCCAGTCCCGGCGGGGGAGACTCAGGTGCAGTAGGGGGCCCATCCCCCAGCACGGGAGCCGTGAGGGTGGGGGTGCTGAGGGCAGAGCGGTCTGGGCGGGGGGCGAAGGGGTGGAGCGTGATGGGGAAGAGGCAGCAGGTGTGGGGTGCGGGACTGACGCCACACCAAGCCTTGGACGACCCCAGACTGTGTCCCCGGATGGCAGAGAGGCACATCGGCAGACACTCTCCTGATGCTTCTGTCCGCACAGGTCACGCAGGGCATCGGGACACAACACAGCCACACCCCAGCCAGAGGCAAGCTCAGTGGCCAGCCAGATCGGAACCGGTCCCTCGTCCGGACAGAAGCCCCTCCGAGCAGCCACAGCACAGCACGGCCAGGTTTCCCTGGAATGGTTGAGCAGACGTCAGATGTTTAGAGGGCGTGGTACAGACCTGTCCACCTGAGGACCACAGGGCGGGGCCCACGAGCCCCTGTGAGAGGCACGAAAGGGACGGCACCCATCAGTGTGACAAGCCACCTGTGTGTCCAAGCCACCTGTCGGCTCCCCGTGCAGATGTGCCCTGTGCCCTCAGCGCGGGTCAGACTCCCTCTCTCCCTTCCCCGTCTCTCCCTGTCTCTCTCCATCTCTCTATCTCTGTGTCTATGTCTCTCACATGCATACACACATGCACACACAGGTGTGTGCACTTGTATGTATACATACATGCATGCATACAGACATGCACACAGGTGCACACAAATACACACCACACGTGCACCCATGCACACACGCATACACGCATGCACATGTACACACAACATATGTACCCGTATGTTCACATGTACACACACATGCACATACACACAAGCACACACAAATACACACCACACGTTCACCATGCACACACGCATACACGCATGCACACACATACACAACCCGCATGTACGTGTGTACACACACAAACAGACACACTGTCGTGGATCCCTGATTAATTTGCATTCCACATGACCGCAGGGCGCACGGTGCGAGGAACACTCCCCCAGGACCAGGAGAGCAGGCATCTTCTGGCGGAGCTAAGGAGGGGGACGCATACCTCTTTTCAAAGCTTTGATCCATTTTCCTTATTTTGAGTCAGTTTCAAACAAAACCCTCCAGACACACCCCCTTTTTAAATGTCATCGCCCCTGTCCCCTCTGGGTCCTGGCAGCAAGATGCCAAGGGAAGAAGGCCCAGGGGCAGGACAGGCCAGCACGGGGTCTCCGAACAGCCGGCTGGGTCTGGGGGACACGCACGCATCCTCTAGAGGAACCAGCTCTTGAAGGTCTCCCTTGATTTCCATGCCCGGAACCTGCTCCAGAAGGGCACTGTGCGCTCGCTTACTGGGGCATGGCACGCGCCCAGTAAGCCCAGCGTCGCAGAGGCCTGCTCTGTCTCTTCTGTGGGCTCACAAAGTATGAGTCAGGACCTGGAGTCCGGCCTAACCTGTCTGATTCTGACGTGCCTGTCTGGGAATCCTTCGTGTGACACGGGCTGGTGGCCGGCTCCCGCGTAACCACCCTAACCGGTCAGGGAAGGTGAAATGGCACGTGGAGAAGGACACCGTGCTCGGCTTCCTCACTGCAGGGTCTGAAGCATCCTGACGGCAATGTCCCAGGTGCCTGGGAGTCTCAGCGCTGTCTCTGCCCCCTCGGGTGGGGGGTGTTACCCTGCCCACCCCTGCCCCTCGCTGCTGCCACCCTGCCTGTGCACCCTGCCCTCCCGTGCCGCTCCCAGAGGGCTCGTGGGCTCTCGTGTGCCTGGGGCCCTGGAGGCTGCTGGGGAGGCCTCTTCAAGGAGCGCTCAGCCCCAGGGGTGCCGTCCAAGTTGGTGGCTTCAGCGTGGAGCTGCTGGGACCGGAGGTGGCCCACACCGTCCTGCCGAGCCAAGATAAAGCTTCGGAGCTGCCGTCACACCCGAGCGGCTGTGTGCCGGGTTCCAACAGGTGACTGACAGGGTGGAGACGGCAGGCCCGGGGCTCCTGCCAGAGATGGTGACGGGCAGCGGGTCACTGGCGGCTGGCCACGGTGCGGTCTCACGCCCACCGGGGCCACCTGACATCATCCAGGACTTCCCCACGCCCTGGAAGGAAGATGTGCAGCCTTGAGGGAAGTGAGTCACTGCAGCAGAGGCCGGGGGTGGCGTCACCTGGCCAGGTATGCCCTCAGTAGGTTGGAGGCGGAGCCAGGCCCACGGCCCCGGGCCCAGTCTGGTTCTGCGTGCAGCCGTGTGCGTGAGCTCCCCAGTAAGGGGGCAGCAGTCTGACCCTCCTGCCCCCGTAAGCGGCAGGAAAGGTGGTCCCGGCACGGATCTGTGCTGTTCACGGCGGGGCCTTCCCTCTGCAAACTCACGGGGATGGCTGGTGTCTCAGTTCTGCACCCCTTCCCTCGGCAGCCTTGGTCCAGCCGGGCCCTCCGGCCTGCCCAGGGTCCATGGGACGAGTCGGGGGGCCAGGGAGCACAGTGGGAGGTCACCGTGCCCATCAGCAGATCCCTCCCTGCGGCTCAGCCCCACCCCATCCTTAGGCAAAAGGACGTAAGTCCTGGCAAGTGCCTGGACACAGGCCTGCCAGGGTCCCACACAGCGCCCTGGGGCGTGGGTGTGAGGCCCGGCCCCGCAGCCCCCAGCGCTGGGCCCTCGGCGAGCTATCCTGGAACACAGCCCATCACTGCCCTCCGTGCCACCTCGTGTCCTCCTCTGCGTGCTTCTGGAACTCTGTCTGACACATATCTCGTCTCATCCCCTTTCCTCAGGGACGGTTTGGACCCCAGGACCCAGATGGGTAAAAGGGTTTGCCCAACGTCACAAAGCAGGACAGTGACAGGGCTGCCCCAGGCTCACCGTGACTTTAGGGCCTTGCTTGTACAAGGGAAATCTGTGCCCACCCTGCACATTGCTGAGTGTCCTGTGTGTACATGTGCTCATGGGTCCCCTGTGTGTGCATGCATGCGTGTATGTGAGTGCATACATTTGTGCGTGTGCTCATGTGTTTGTGTGTGCACCTGTGTGTGTGCATGAGTGTGCATGTGTTTGTGTGCTCACGTGTATGTGTATTGTGGGGCGGCATGTTTTTGTGTGTGCACCTGTGTATGTGTGTGCACCTGTGTGTGTGCAACTGTGTTTGTGTATGCACTTCTGTGTGTATGTGTGTGTGCGTGGGCATATATTTGTGTGTGCACGTGTTTGTGCATGCACTTGTGTATGTTTGTGTGCATGGGCCTGTGTTGTGTGTGCACCTGTGTGTATGTGTGCACGTGTGTATGTGCACATGTGTTTGTGTATGCACTTCTGTGTGTATGTGTGTGTGCATGGGCATATATTTGTGTGTGCACCTGTGTGTGTGCACATGTTTGTGCATGCACTTGCATGTGTATGTTTGTGTGCGTGGGCCTGTGTTGTGTGTGCACCTGTGTGTGCATGTGTG
>NW_026059302.1:0-10552 GCF_023721935.1 Panthera uncia | reverse complement strand
CTAGCATCAGCAATCAGACAACAAAAGGAAATCAAAGGCATCCAAATTGGCAAAGATGAAGTCAAGCTTTCACTTTTTGCAGATGACATGATACTATACATGGAAAACCTGACAGACTCCACCAAAAGTCTGCTAGAACTGATACATGAATTCAGCAAAGTCTCAGGATACAAAATCAATGTACAGAAGTCAGTTGCATTCTTATATACTAACAATGAAGCAACAGAAAGACAAATAAACTGATCCCATTCACAATTGAACCAAGAAGCATATAATACCTAGGAATAAACCTAACCAAAGATGTAAAAGATCTGTATGCTGAAAACTATAGAAAGCTTATGAAGGAAACTGAAGAAGATATAAAGAAATGGAAAGACATTCCCTGCTCATGGATTGGAAGAATAAATATTGTCAAAATGTCAATACTACCCAAAGCTATCTACACATTCAATGCAGTCCCAATCAAAACTGCACCAGCATTCTTCTCGAAACTAGAACAAGCAATCCTAAAATTCATATGGAACCACAAAAGGCCCCGAATAGCCAAAGTAATTTTGAAGAAGAAGACCAAAGCAGGAGGCATCACAATCCCAGACTTTAGCCTCTACTACAAAGCTGTCATCATCAAGACAGCATGGTATTGGCACAAAAACAGATACATAGACCAATGGAATAGAATAGAAACCCCAGAACTAGACCCACAAACGTATGGCCAACTCATCTTTGACAAAGCAGGAAAGAACATCCAATGGAAAAAAGACAGTCTCTTTAACAAATGGTGCTGGGAGAACTGGACAGCAACATGCAGAAGGTTGAAACTAGACCACTTTCTCACACCATTCACAAAAATAAACTCAAAATGGATAAAGGACCTGAATGTGAGACAGGAAACCATCAAAACCCTAGAGGAGAAAGCAGGAAAAGACCTCTCTGACCTCAGCCGTAGCAATCTCTTACTCAACACATCCCCAAAGGCAAGGGAACTAAAAGCAAAAATGAATTACTGGGACCTTATGAAGATAAAAAACTTCTGCACAGCAAAGGAAACAACCAACAAAACTAAAAGGCAACCAACGGAATGGGAAAAGATATTTGCAAATGACAATCGGACAAAGGGCTTGTATCCAAAATCTATAAAGAGCTCACCAAACTCCACACCCGAAAAACAAATAACCCAGCAAAGAAATGGGCAGAAAACATGAATAGACACTTCTCTAAAGAAGACATCCGGATGGCCAACAGGCACATGAAAAGATGCTCAACATCACTCCTTATCAGGGAAATACAAATCAAAACCACACTCAGATATCACCTCACACCAGTCAGAGTGGCCAAAATGAACAAATCAGGAGACTATAGTTGCTGGAGAGGATGTGGAGAAACGGGAACACTCTTTCATTGTTGGTGGGAATGTAAATTGGTGCAGCTGCTCTGGAAAACAGTGTGGAGGTACCTCAGAAAATTAAAAATAGACCTACCCTATGACCCAGCAATAGCACTGCTAGGAATTTGCCCAAGGGATACAGGAGTACTGATGCATAGGGGCACTTGTACCCCAATGTTTATAGCAGCACTCTCAACAATAGCCAAAGTATGGAAAGAGCCTAAATGTCCATCAACTGATGAATGGATAAAGAAATTGTGGTTTCATTACACAATGGAGTACTACATGGCAATGAGAAAGAACTAAATATGGCCCTTTGTAGCAACGTGGGTGGAACTGGAGAGTGTGATGCTAAGTGAAATAAGCCATACAGAGAAAGACAGATACCATATGTTTTCACTCTTATGTGGATCCTGAGAAACTTAACAGAAACCCATGGGGGAGGGGAAGGAAAACAAAAAAAGAGGTTAGAGCGGGAGAGAACCAAAGCATAAGAGACTCTTAAAAACTGAGAACAAACTGAGGGTTGATGGGGGGTGGGAGGGAGGGGAGGGTGGGTGATGGGTATTGAGGAGGGCACCTTTTGGGATGAGCACTGGGTGTTGTATGGAAACCAATTTGACAATAAATTTCATATATTGAAAAAAAATAAATAAAATAAAATATCTATGACTTACAAAAAAAAAACAAACCAGGTCATATATTTTTAATTCTCTCATTTTGAAACAAATAAATTATGGCTAACATTTTTTTCATTATGTAATAGCTACATTCTCCACATCAATATCTTTTCGTTAAAACTTAAGAATTTATTTTATATTTTAAATATATTTTATCATTATTACTAATATTTTTATTTTGGTTTCTTTCTCATCTTTATTATCATTATGTTATTCATTTGTTACATAGCTAGGTCATTGTTTCAATTTTGTACTCGGCCCAACTCCCTGAGGTATTATTTACTATTTTTAAGTTTTTAATTTTAATTCCAGTATAGTTAACACAGTGTAATATTAGTTTCAGGTGTACAATATGGTGATTCAACACTTCTATACATTACTCAGTGCTCATCATGACAGGTGTAGTCTTTAATCCCCATCACCTTTTTAACCCATCCTCCTATCCACCTCCCCCTTGGTGACCATCAGTTGGTTCTCTATAGTTAAAGTCTGTTTCTTGGTTTCTCTCTCTCTCTCTTTTCTTTGCTCATTTGTATTGTTTTTTAAATTCCACATGAGTGAAATCATATGGTATTTTTCTTTCTCCGACTGATTTATGTTGCTTAGTGTTGCACTCTCATTCCATCCATATTGTTGTAAATGGCAAGAATTCATTCTTTTTATGGCTGAATATTATTTCATTATATATATATTTATATAATATATGTCACATATATATAGATGTGATATATATATTATTTATCCATTCATCTATCAACCCATCAAATATATTCAAAACCTTTTTCAGCAATTTTCTGCAGCTTTTATAACATTCCTTCAAAGAATTTCAGCAAAAGCAATATTACCATAATTAAACAAAAAAGAAATGACACTGTAGTTGAATAAGGTAAATTTTAGATTTAATTAGAACAGCCCAGAGATCTTTCACAACAACAAAAAATTGGTAAATGACAGTTGTTACCTTGGCTGTTTATATCATTATTTAACTGGCTTTCAGCTTTTTCAAATAGTTGTCCTTTCACATGATGAAAAGAACAACCAACTAGTGGCATTTTTAATAATTAAAATTTATATTCTAAATGCCCTTGTCACCCTTGGAAAAAGGGCACTTAGAATAAAAGTTGACCTGCAACTGACAATGTTGCATAGGAACATCATCCAGGAATCACTAAGTTTATGAATTAACAACCACCAGCTTTTAAACCCTCTGTTAGATATTACAATTGGTCATAACTGCAAGTTCTAAGAAAAGATAGTTGATTTCAAAAATAATCTTGATGAAGCAGAAGGTCAGGAAATAATGAAGGAAAATATTGATTAATTTTTCAAAAGAAATTAAATTTTTACATAAAAAATACACAAAGCCAAACGATACAATTTTGGAACATATGATAGACTGTGGGATTTTTTTTTTTCTTACTGTAGGATGAACTCTGTCAAATCAGTAAGAAAAAAGTGAATAATTCTATTCAAAATAGGCTATTAATAGCTAGTTCAAGGCAATAAAAATGCAAATAGCCACCACACATGGAACAGATTTTTTCAGTTATACTCATAATTAAGGAAATGCAAACCAAAATAACAATGAAGTATAAATGGCTGTCTTTATACCATTGTTACCAAATAAAGCTTGATAAAATTTGGTATTGGTGAAGTTTACCCAGCAGTGTCTTATGAGACTGGTGGGAGGGTAAATTTCTACAACCATTTTGGTGGGCAATTTAAATTTATCAAAATTTAAGATGTATATGTCCTGGAGCACTTGGGTGGCTCAGTTGGTTAAGTGTTTGACTTCAGCTCAGGTCATGATCTTGTAGTCCATGAGTTCCAGCCCCATGGCCAGCTCTGTGATGATAGGTCAGAGCCTGGAGCCTGCTTCAGATTCTGTGTCTCCCTCTCTCTCTGTACCTCCCTGCTCACACTCTGTCTCCCTCTTTCTCTCAAAAAATAAATAAACATTAAAAAATTAAGAATAAATAAAATGTATATGCCCTTTTCCAGGCAATTTACCAATTTACCCTATGTGTTTTTAAATACATCTCTATCTATCGTTATCCATCATCATCATCTATCTATAGATGTTTATGTATAAGGATGTTTATTGCAGTAGTTTGTAGGGCCAAAACAAGTTGGGGAGGAGGGGGAAATGCTTATAGACTAGATAATTTAAGGTATGTACATACTATGGAATATTTTACAGCTATTAAAACGAATGAGATAGATCTAAATATGCTCATATGGAAAGCTCTACAAGTCAGATCATTAAATAAAATAGTGAGATTCAAAACCATATACATAAACTCACACATATATAAACATATGTGTGGACATATATGTGTGTATAGGTATGTTATATATTTATATATGTATATTTATTTATAATGATTTCATTTTAGTATAAATGTGAAGGATTTATATTGTCCCTGTATATTGGAGATAGGTATAATCTCAAGTGAATAGAGTTTGCTTTGGAGTTCAAGCATCTTCATCCTGAGTAAGCACTGAACACAAGGACCAATTTGTCATTTCATGACTCCAGGGAGTCACTGGTCAAGGAGGTAGGTCCTGTTTAGCTGTAAAAAGTTCACCGATTTCAGGTGACCTAAATTTGAAGCACACATTACATTATGCTACAGATAAATTACCTTACATTACATTATTAAGGGTCAGCCTATTATATAATACACCAGTTTGAGAGTTTCAGTTTGACCTTGGGGAACATCTAAACATGAAGAACAAAGGCAAACCACACACACCCAGGTGAGTTTCATTGTTGAAACCATTGAAACTGGCTTGGATCCACCCGGCAGCAGGGAAGTGAAAATAGGTCCACACATCACCACCCACTGCCTGGCTGAGCCCCTCTCTACATTTAGATATTGTGGGGAGGGGTGCAATCTTGCACCTTAGTCCCTTGGTTTCTTGGGCATAATTTCTGGTGTGTATATTCTGTCTTGCTCTTCTTCCAACACAGGCATCACAAAAGGAAAGATCATCAATCTGGGCTTTCCAGAATGTGGCCACTGAGATTTCACCAACATTGCCTAAATGTCTAAGAAATACTTTAACAAGGACACCACACACTTGCAGAAGTTTATTATTTAATTGTTCTGTCAATTTCCAAAGAAAGTACATATGTTTGCTCAAAATAGGTTAGAAACAGTTTTCCCAAGAACAAACCAGAAATATGCTGAAAAGTGTGTGGTACAAGTCACTTTTGGATGGAAAATGGATTATATTTGTTTTATACTAACCCACAGAACAAAAAATTTAAAAAAACAGGATGTTTTTTTACATAAAAATTTGTTTGCTTCAAAAGTGTGAAAATTATTAGGCCATAGTAAATCATCATGATATGTTTAGTTGTAAACAAATTCAACTTAAAAATATATACAAGATAGAACTTTGCTTTTTGTTGTTGCTGTTTGTTTTGTTTAAATTTTTCTGTCTTGTTTTCTTCCTTACCCCTTACCACCATTGCCTGCTTGCTTAATTCCTCCCACCTCCCTGCTTGCTTCCTTTTTTCCTTTCCTCATATCTGGAACTGCCCTTCTCTTGTTTTAGGATACATTATACATCTACTCCATGTCAAAAAATACAAAATACATCTACTCCATTCTCATCATTTTCGTAAGGGAACCCCAATTATGCCCAGAGAATAATATATCAGCTGCTCACAATTGGCTCAAAGAAAATGCAGTGATTCAATCCCTTTGCTGAAGGATTGATCTAGGAGGGAACTTGTGATCCAGTATTGGCCAATAAGACGTAAAAGGAAGCATTCTGGGGGCTATTCAAAAATATTTTCCTACCTGATAAAGAGGCACAGATGGATAAAGTCCTTTTTCTCCTTCACTCCCTTACTGCTTGGGACTGTTGTGGAGACAAATGAAGCCTACATCTGTGGCAACTGCTATCTTTTAATGTTAAATGATGTACACTTGGTAGATAGCTCAACTCTCTAAGCATGGCAGAGTAGAAGGACAAAAATAAGCTAGTCCTCAACAGTATCACAGAGTGGCTGAAATACTTTGGTCTCAGCTATCTCTGGACTTCTTAAGTAAACTAGAAATATCTTTATGCTTTAAGCTAAATTTTTCTGTTAAGAAAAACAGAAAATCTTAATATATACACAAGCCTAAAAATCAAGTGGGGAAAACTGAAATTAAACAGAAAAGTAATAATATTAATTATCATTTCAGAAATATAATCAAAGAGCTTTGGCTACACAAAGGTTAAATAATCAGCCCTGCTCACAAGAGCTGGTGAGAGCTTACCTGAGAAGGGTCATAATGCTGGCCATGAAGGAGCCTCATGTCAGGTAATGAAGGTGAGAGATGCACCTGGGAAGTCACAGAGGGGCTTGTTGTCCAGGGAATAGAGAGGAGTTCAGTGTGGCTGAAAGGAGGTCTGTGAAGGTAAGATGAGGCCAGGTAATTGACTTGGCATGGCATGCTAAGAAGATATGGTCTTATTCTTTGGATGACAGGGGGTGTGTGAATGTGTACATTCATGAACATTCAGACATGTAGATACACACACCCCTTCTGCCTAGTAAAGAATCTGCTTGACCGGCAAAAGATGGCTGCGTAGGAGGATGCTGGGCTCACTGCGCATCCTGCTGATCACTTAGATTCCACCTACACCTGCCTAAATAACCCAGAAAACCACCAGAAGACTAGCAGAACGGAGTCTCCGGACCCAAGCGCAGACGAGAGGCCCACGGAAGAGGGTAGGAAGGGCGGAGAGGTGGTGCGCCTCTGGACTGGCGGGAGGGAGCCGGGGTGGAGGGGCGGCCTGCCGGCCAAGCAGAGCCCCCGAGACTGGCTTGCAAAAGCGGAGGGGCCAGACAGAGTGTGTTCCGACAGCAAGTGGGGCTTAGCATCTGGGAGGTCATAAGTTAACAGCTCTGCTCAGAAAGCAGGAAGGCTGGAGGACAAAGGGAAGGAAAGTTGCTGAACCCCAGGACGACAGAGCTCAGTTTGGTGGGGAACAAAGGTGCTCGCCAGCGCCATCTCCCTCGCCCATCCCCCAGCCAAAATCCCAAAGGGCACCCGTTCCTGCCAGGAAACTTGCTTGCTCTGCGCAAACACCCAATGCTGTACTTCTGTGGATCCATCCCTCTGGCAGGTCTGACTCTCTCCCGCTGCCACAGGGCCCCTCCTGAAGTGGATCACATAAGGAGAAGCGAGCTAAGCCTGCCCCTCCTGCCCCTGTGCACCTTGCCTACCCACCCCAGCTAATACGCCAGATCCCCAGCACCACAAGCCTGGCAGTGTGCAAGTAGCTCAGACGGGCCACGCCACCCCACAGTGAATTGAGGGGAAGAGAAGGTACACACCAGTCTGACAGTGGCCCCAGCAATGGGCTGGGGGGAGACATCGGGTCTGACTGCGGCCGGCCCACCAACTCCAGTTATACACCACAGCACAGGGGAAGTGCCCTGCAGGTCCTCACCACTCCAGGGACTATCCAAAATGACCAAACGGAAGAATTCCCCTCAAAAGAATCTCCAGGAAATATAATAGCTAATGAACTGACCAAAAAGGATTTAAATAATATAACAGAAAGTGAATTTAGAATAATAGTCATAAAATTAATCGCTGGGCTTGAAAACAGTATAGAGGACAGCAGAGAATCTCTTGCTACAGAGATCAAGGGACTAAGGAACAGTCAGGAGGAGCTGAAAAACACTTTAAGCGACATGCAAAATAAAATGGAAATGACCACGGCTCAGATTGAAGAGGCAGAGGAGAGAATAGGTGAACTAGAAGATAAAATTATGGAAAAAGAGGAAGCTGAGAAAAAGAGATAAAAAAAATCCAGGAGTATGAGAGGAAAATTAGAGAACTAAGTGATACACTAAAAAGAAATAATATACACATAATTGGTATCCCAGAGGAGGAAGAGAGAGGGAAAGGTGCTGAAGGGGTACTTGAAGAAATTATAGCTGAGAACTTCCCTGAACTGGGGAAGGAAAAAGGCATTGAAATCCAAGAGGCACAGAGAACTCCCTTCAGACGTAACTTGAATAGATCTTCTGTACGACATATCATAGTGAAACTGGCAAAATACAAAGATAAAGAGAAAATTCTGAAAGCAGCAAGGGATAAATGTGCCCTAACATATAAAGGGAGACCTATAAGACTCGTGACTGATCTCTCTTTTGAAACTTGGCAGGCCAGAAAGGATTGGTACGAGATCTTCAATGTGTTGAACAGAAAAAAAATATGCAGCCGAGAATCCTTTATCCAGCAAGTCTGTCATTTAGAATAGAGGGGGAGATAAAGGTCTTCCCAAACAAACAAAAACTGAAGGAATTTGTCACCACTAAAACAGCCCTACAAGAGATCCTAAGGGGGATCCTGTGAGACAAAGTACCAGAGACATCGCTACAAGCATAAAACATACAGACATCACAATGACTCTAAACCCATATCTTTCTATAATAACACTGAATGTAAATGGATTAAATGCTCCAACCAAAAGACATAGGGTATCAGAATGGATAAAAAAAACAAGACCCATCTATTTGCTGTCTACAAGAGACTCATTTTAGACCTGAGGACACCTTTAGATTGAGAGTGAGGGGATGGAGAACTATTTATCATGCTACTGGAAGCCAAAAGAAAGCTGGAGTAGCCATACTTATATCAGACAAACTAGACTTTAAATTAAAGGCTGTAACAAGAGATGAAGAAGGGCATTATATAATAATTACAGGGTCTATCCATCAGGAAGAGCTAACAATTATAAATGTCTATGCGCCGAATACCGGAGCCCCCATCTATATAAAACAATTACTCATAAACATAAGCAACCTTATTGATAAGAATGTGGTCATTGCAGGGGACTTTAACACTCCACTTACAGAAATGGGTAGATCATCTAGACACACGGTCAATAAAGAAACAAGGGCCCTGAATGATACATTGGATCAGATGGACTTGACAGATATATTTAGAACTCTGCATCCCAAAGCAACAGAATATACTTTCTTCTCGAGTGCACATGGAACCTTCTCCAAGATAGATCATATACTGGGTCACAAAACAGCCCTTCATAAGTTTACAAGAATTGAAATTATGCCATGCATACTTTCAGACCACAATGCTATGAAGCTTGAAATCAACCATAGGAAAAAGTCTGGAAAACCTCAAAAAGTGTGGAGGTTAAAGAACACCCTACTAAAGAATGAATGGGTCAACCAGGCAATTAGAGAAGAAATTAAAAAATATATGGAAACAAACAAAAATGAAAATACAACAATCCAAACGCTTTGGGATGCAGCAAAGGCAGTCCTGAGAGGAAAATACATTGCAATCCAGGCCTAACTCAAGAAACAAGAAAAATCCCAAATACAAAATCTAACAGCACACCTAAAGGAAATAGAAGCAGAACAGCAAAGGCACCCTAAACCCAGCAGAAGAAGAGAAATGATAAAGATCAGAGCAGAAATAAACAATATAGAATCTAAAAAAACTGTAGAGCAAATCAACAAAGCCAAGAGTTGGTTTTTTGAAAAAATAAACAAAATTGACAAACCTCTAGCCAGGTTTCTCAAAAAGAAAAGGGAGATGACCCAAATAGATAAAATCATGAATGAAAATGGAATTATTACAACCAATCCCTCAGAGATACAAACAATTATCAGGGAATACTATGAAAAATTATATGCCAACAAATTGGACAACCTGGAAGAAGTGGACAAATTCCTAAACACCCACATTCTTCCAAAACTCAACCAGGAGGAAATAGAAAGCTTGAACAGACCCATAACCAGTGAAGAAATTGAATCAGTTATCAAAAATCTCCCAACAAATAAGAGTCCAGGACCAGATGGCTTCCCAGGGGAGTTCTATCAGACGTTTAAAGCAGAGATAATACCTATCCTTCTCAAGCTATTCCAAGAAGTAGAAAGGGAAGGAAAACTTCCAGACTCATTCTATGAAGCCAGTATTACTTTGATTCTGAAACCAGACAGAGACCCAGTAAAAAAAGAGAACTACAGGCCAATATCCCTGATGACTATGGATGCAAAAATTCTCATTAAGATACTAGCAAATCGAATTCAACAGCATATAAAAAGAATTATTCACCATGATCAAGTGGGATTCATTCCTGGGATGCAGAGCTGGTTCAACATTCGCAAATCAATCAACGTGATACATCATATTAATAAAAGAAAAGATAAGAACCATATGATCCTGTCAATCGATGCAGGAAAGACCTTTGACAAAATTCAGCACCGTTTCTTAATAAAAACCCTTGAGAAAGTCGGGATAGAAGGAACATACTTAAACATCATAAAAGCCATTTATGAAAAGCCCAGAGCTAAATTCATCCTCAATGGGGAAAAACTGAGAGCTTTTTCCCTGAGATCAGGAACACGACAGGGATGCCCACTCTCACCGCTGTTGTTTAACATAGTGTTGGAAGTTCTAGCATCAGCAATCAGACAACAAAAGGAAATCAAAGGCATCCAAAT
>NW_026059301.1:47866-73974 GCF_023721935.1 Panthera uncia | reverse complement strand
CAAGAGTCAGAAGCAGGGCATTTGAATTTTTCAGTTTAAAAAGAATATAATCTATGTTACTGAAATCTTCTTTTCTTGAATTCCTTTTTCTCTCTTCCTCTACCCTGATAGTTAATATGAAAAGTGGCTGATAGTTTTGGAGGCAGAGGCTGCATATGACGTTTTGGGAAATGAACTATGGAACTTTTCTACCTATGTACCAAAGCTTTCCCTGTTGTATAATCTGTGTTACCTTAAACTCTCATAAGTATAGGTGTGTGTGGCTGGCTTTATGAAATATTGTTATTGGTCATCAATTGTCTTTTATCAGTATGCCTCAGTTGTCCATTAGCCATATGTAGTTGTTTAGTTTTATTAATGTATGGTTCTCTGCAAAAACCCTATTATTCAGCACACCATTGTGACCTTCAATCTGGAAAGCCTCATTAAATCTCGGCTTTGCTCCAGAGAGCCAAAGCCAGCTCCAAGGCAGCACATATTGAAGCTGTCTGTAGGCTTTGTCTGCACAAAGGGACGCTTCTATTACACTGTCCTTGGTATCACAATGGGTGGGAGAAGGAAATGTTAGTATCTTTTCTCCAGTGTTTTCTTGTAGTGGAAAAGATTGATTGAAATACAGGCAGCCACTAGAATTTGAGCAAAATAAGATGGGAGTTGTCACTGTGTCCCATCTTATTAATATTTCCTGGTGACTGTATGGGGGGGGGGTAGTGTGATATGGTATAGAAGGTGCTGAAAGTTAAACAATGCTGGAAAAATATTGGCTGCTTAACCTGTAGGCAAACCAGGGAATGATTTTAACCCAAACTGGCTAGACTGAGAGTCTGTAAAATAATAGATGACTTTGATTTATTGTTTTTGTAGGGTGTAAAGTAGTCTGCAAAGCATGACCTACAGACCACTGAGAACTCTGATTACAGAGCTTTAATCAGGATGAAACAGAGTTCCTGTTTCTCTTTGTGTGTAAAGGAATCCTTAGTCACTGCTGATTCTGGAATTCTTTAGTCTGGTGCTTAATTAATTTGTTTGCTGGGCAGATCCTTCATGCCATCATTGTACATGCTTCTTGACAAGGGTGAGCAGGTCATTTTCTGCTGTTTTGAGATGCACCGAAACTAGAAAGGCAATTGGGAATGTGTTTCAATTTTGATTATTGTGAAATAGATGGATAAATAATAGTTCAAATAAGATATAAAAACATTCCTTAAGTTTCTGCACCTCCCACATAAAATGTTTTTTTCTGTGTTTTTTTAAAAAAGGAAAGGCCATATTCTGTGATTACTGGACAAGGGCTAAAGACACTTTAAAATAAATAATAAACTTGGCTATTGTGACTAACATTGTTTGAGTCAATAAGAAAAAATATTTCTGAGGTAGAAGTTTTTGAACTAGTATTTATTCTTCAATATCCAAGAAAATATGTCAAACACAGTTAATTTGGGAATCTGTTAAAAAAATCTAACAGTACTACTAAATTGTTTTATCTGTTTATGGAACTTTTTCTTGTAATGTCCATCACAAGTATTATTGGCTTGATTCTGAGGGAACAGAGATAAAGTATTAGAACTGTGTTATGAACTGGTTTTTGTTTTATGGATTTAGATATTTAGGTGGAGGGAGAGTGAGGGGGGGTGGGTGTTGGATTCTTTGTAGATCTGTTACTTTCCAGATTTCTTTTAGGCTTGTAAGACAAACCCTCCGTTAACTGTTCACTTCCTCACTGGTATGCTGCACTGTGGGGCTGCTGCCACCAGGGGATGTTGATGCCTAGGAATGGCTTCATGGTCCAAACTGGAAGGCATCTCAGTTATTCATTAGTTTGATAAGCGTTTATTGAACTTACTATGTGTCAGGCACTGTGCTGTGCGCGGGGATACGAAGATGAATAAGGCACAAAACCAGTAGTGATAAAGTTATGCATACAGTGCTACAGAGGGACAGAAACAGGGCTAACCTTCATTTTATGGAAGATGTCCTGAAGGGAACTTCTATGTGGGTTGCCCCTTGAGAGTTGACTATGAGTTAAGTTAAAGTGAAGGTAGTCTTGCTGATAACTGATTCCGAGAGAACATAAGTTACTTATGTAAGTTATGCAACTAATATAACTTATGTTTTCCTGTGAAACTGCAATCACAAATTCAAATAAAAAAAGCCCTAAATCCTTATTACTAAAAATAATAAATATACAACATGTAAGAGTATTATTTGGAGAAAGATTTAAAAGAATATAAATGTTTTAATATATTTAATTACCTTCTGGTTCATCTCTTATTGTTATCAACCAGTCCTTAGCCTAATTTGATTTTAAGCCATCTTAAAATAACCCTAAATCTTTTAAGATCAAAATCCATTGGATCCTCCCTTCCCCTCCTCTATATATCTTTCTGTTTTATTTATCTGTTTGTCTATCCATATCTTATCTGTCAGAATTAAGTACTTCCAAGGAAGCTTAGAATAAAAAAGACTTTTCATTTGATTTGATTTTCTTACCTGCTTGTTGGTTAGTGCACAATAGTTGCACCGTTGTTTTCTGTTTCTTTGCCTGAGACAAAATTGGCTTTCTGCCAATTTGACTTGTACTGTACCCCCATGAAGCTGCGTTTGTCAGGTCACTATGTCCTTGTTACTAAATCCAGAGGACACCTCGAACACCTCACAGTGTACATCTTGAAAAGATTATGTCACTTCTCTGCTTAAAACCACTCCATTTCCTCATTGCTTTTAGGATGAAGTTCAGATTCTATAATATGGCCACATCTGACCCCTCTTGTCTCCAGCAGTGTCTCTTACTGCATTTCTCCACTCACTGTTAAGATCCCAAATAACTGATCTTCTTTTGGTTCTTTGAATGAACCATGCTCTTTCTCACCGTTGGGACTTGCTGTCCCTGTGTCTTTCTTTCTCTGCCCCTTTGCTGGGGTACACTGTTACTCAGCCTTTCCGCCTGAGTTCAGACATGTGCTTTCTTTTTAAAGAAACAAAATTCCAATCATGTCCTAAAAAATCCATCCACTTCCTTCAATCTCAGTTCTAGTACCTCTAATCTAAACAATCATTCTTACATGTCAGAACTACTCTAAAACCCCCCAACTGGTGTTTCTGTTTCTACTCTTGCCCCTAATCTTGTCTAATCCATTCTCCACACAGTCACAAATATGAGATCTTAAAAATGTAAATCAGTTTGTGTCGTTCTTATTTAAGCCCTTCTTCACTGGCTTAGCATATCGTTCAGCTCAGGAGATCAGGCATTTGACCACTTCACAGTTGCAAATCCCCCTCTCATTGTTGCCTACTATACTGAGTTATAAAGTGGGCATCCACGTGATCCAGAATGTGCTTATATAATTTTTTAAGAATGTTACTAAAATAGGGATGCCTGGGTGGCTCAGTCAGTTAAGCATCCAACTTCGGCTCAGGTCATGATCTCACGGCTCATGAGTTAGAGCCCCACATAGGGCTCTGCTCTGACAGCATGGAGCCTGCTTGGATCGTCTGTCTCCCTCTCTCTCTGTTCCTCCCCTGCTCGCACTGTCTTTCTTAAAAATAAATAAGCATTAAAAAAAAAAGTGTTACTAAAATAAAAATACAAAGCTAAAAATTCTTGAAATTTCTGACTTTTGAGGAACTTTCGTTTTTAAGAAACACTAATTCAAGCCTTTCCCTGGAAAGTCTTTTCTGGGCACCTTTGTACCCACTCCCGACTACTCTGTGTGATGAACCTCTTTTCTGTGCTTCTTTCCTTAGGACTTATCATTTGTTGGGTAACTATCCTTAAGCTCCTTGAGGAGTCCTAGATAATAGTAGTGAAGAACCTGGCTATAAATTTAATTACATTTTAAAATATATTTTAAAAATTAGGGGCACCTGGGTGGCTCAGTCAGTTAAACATCTGACTCTTAATTTAAGCTCAGGTGATGATCTTAGGGTCATAAGATCTGGCCCTGTGTTGGGTTCAGCGCTGGGTGTGGAGCCTGCTAAGGATTCTCTCTCTGCCTCTCCCTCTACCCTGCCCCCCGTTTGCATGCTTGCGTCCTCTTTCTTTCTCTCTCTGTCTCTGTCTCTGTCTCTAAAAAATGTATTTAAAAATGAAAGACAGTAGTAATCATATACATTTAGAACATGGCAGTATCTGTGTGTGAAACATAGTTTGGTGTTCAGACAATACTAGGTGCTTGTATGAATTTACTGGGATCCTTGGAATAGCTCCATGTTTCCCACAGATTTGGAACTACTGCACTAGAGAATTAGCTTAGATATGGACGTTCTATGTAGACCAGTTACCGCCGGGGTATGCAGTTTGCAATAGTTAACATCTTCCAGAAAAAGCAGCAGTAAGGTAGTGATCATCTGATGGTTGTAATAAATGTTCTGTTAGATATGTATCAACTATGGGATGCCCTTTTCCTGACCTTCAGTGATGACAGCAATTTCAGGGGCTCTTTTAAAAACCTGGGACCTACTCAAAAGCTACTCAGGAGAGTCTTAGGTTTGATTTTGCAACCCAGATCTGTCAGTAGGTTGTTACCTACTCTGAGAGAGATCAGATTCAACATGGACTTTTGAAAGTATTCGCTTTTCAAGTAGATTGTAACTCTAGGGATTTGCCCTCATTCCTGAGCGTTCCCATTCATCTATCACTTTAATACTACATTTTTTCCCCTTCAAGATTCAGCTCATCCATGAAACATCCCTTTTATCCTTTTCTGTTCTGATTGTCTATACTGCAAACTCTCATACTTCCTTACATTCCACATTGTTCTGTAGTGGCTTCTGTATTAATCAGTTTATACTGTATTAATCAGGCTATACTGTTTCAGTGTTAATCAGTCATACTACAGAGGTTAGAAATTTTTTCCCCAGAGGTGCCTGGGTGGCTCAGTCAGTTAAGCATCCAACTTTAGCTCAGGTCATGATCCCATGGTCTGTGGGTTTGAGCCCCATGTCAGGCTCTGTGCTGTCAGCTCAAGTCAGAACTTGAGCCTGCTTCAGGTTCTGTGTCTCCCTCTCTCTCTTCTCCTTCCCCACCTGTGTCTTCTCTATCAAAAATAAATAAACATTAAAAAAATTTTTAAAAAAAGAAAAATTTTCCCCAAAGAACCTGGTGATAAGATTGGACTGTCAGTAGTCACTTACTAAATACATACTAATTTAAGTTATTAGGCTCTTAGGCTTTTTCTTTCTTTCCTTTCTAATCAATTAGCTAACAAATTTAAATTTGAGTGTCTAAAATAAATGCATGCTGCAGTGCTACTGAGCTACTGAAGGAAAGTCAAGGGACCTCTATGAGGCCAAGATGTACCAATTGTCATTGGCTCTGCATAGCAGAAAGCTTGAATATCTGACCCATTTTGCAGTAGCAAACACAGCAGAAAGCTATTGGAGGTCTGATTGCCCTTGTAGCTTATGCTGTTGCTGAGTCACTATTTCAGAACTCTATTAGATTGAGTGGATTCTATTTCCAAGATTTCCTTGTATCTGCAATGTGAAAAACCTATTTTTCATTAGAAAGTGATCATTTGGAAATAAGAGCAGTCAGTGATGATGCAAGTTACCTTCTACCCTTTGTATTGAGTATACTAAGTAGTAATTTATAGGTATGAAAGCTCCAAAGGACAAAGTATGGGTAAAGGAGTAATTTTCATCATTTTACCGTTATCTTTAAAGGAAGTACACATTTGTTGTTGTTGATGCTTTGATTTTAGTTATTCTGGAACTAATAAGATGGCACTTTAGTTTTAGGTTCATCTTCCACATCTCACCCTCCCCCTATCACTCAGTCAGCAGACAAATATTTATTAGGCTTGTATAGAAATGTGTAAGAGAAAATGTAATTCAATTCAACAGATATTTACAGAGAATTTGTTTGTGTCAAGCTCCATGCCAGTGGAAGAAATTTAGCATTAGTAAGAAGTGACTCCGTTGTCTCCTGGAATTTACAATCTGCCTAAAAACAAACAGTAAACAATTACAAAGGTGATCCAGATTAAATGTATATAAAAATTAAGCTGAATTGATGGACACAAAAGATAAATTTGACATAGCCCCTTCTCTTAAAGAGCTTATAATTTAAGTACCGAAAGAGATATATACACCTTACAAAAATGACAAGCAGAGTAAATATAGTGGAAGTAACAGTAATATACTTTGGGGCAAAGGCTAGAAATGATTAACCTTGAGAATTAGGAAAGACTCCACAAATAAAAAGGCATCCTGGAAAGGTAGACATTTGACAGTCAGATAAAGGAAGGTAAGGCATTCTGGATGTTGGTGGTGTTAATTGTACCCATCATCAACTTCTATTGATAGTGGAGATTAAAATGTAGTATCAGCTATATTGCTGATCGAGCTGGATTGAGGAATGTGGCTTGGACCCAAGGCCAAAATGGGGCCTACAACATTTCTCCCTTCTCCTCAATTTCAAGTGTCTACTCTGTTGGAGGCACAACAGCTGGAAAACTGCATGCTGCCTTCCAGAGGAGGTTGTGCTCTGCCAATGGGCAAGTGGCTCTTTCTGAGAAGGGGCTAGGCAGAAGCTGACTCCTGCCTGAGCCCTGATCTTCTCCCAAATCAGATTGTTTATCTCT
This sequence comes from Panthera uncia, assembly GCF_023721935.1. Taxonomy (NCBI): domain Eukaryota; kingdom Metazoa; phylum Chordata; class Mammalia; order Carnivora; family Felidae; genus Panthera; species Panthera uncia. Next base: position 67,390 of record NW_026059301.1, on the reverse strand, counting down.
TGAGGGGAGGAAATAAAAGTAATGTTAAGAGTGAAAGCTTATTGGGGCACAGTCAGTTAAGCGTCTGACTTCAGCCCAGGTCATGATCTTGCGGTTTATGGGTTCGAGCCCCATGTTGGGCTCTGTGCTGACAGCTCAGAGCCCAGTACCTACTTAGGATTCTGTGTCTCCCTCTCTCTCTGCCCTTCCCCCCTTCATACTCCATCTCTCTCTCTCTCTCTCTCTCGCTCTCGCTCTCGCTCTCGCTCTCTCTCTCTCTCAAAAATAAATATTAAAATTAAAAAAAAAAAAAACCAGAGTGAAAGGTTTTTCCTCATTACTTCCCTAAGACAGCAGAACTGTGGGCAGAAATTCCCATATTATAGCAAAGCCAGAAACTTGGGGAGAATAGACGAAATCTCCCTGTACCAGATAAGAAAACAAACATTGTAATGATAAATCACATGATACAAACTGAAAATTCTATAGAGATCAAAGATCAGAGAAGGAGGGATGTCAGCAGGTCCTAGAGTGGGTGGGGAAGACTGATTGCCTGGAGAGGGTGGAACTTGAGCTGTATCCATGATTCAGATGGAATGAACAGATTCACATTGGGTTTTCTGAATAGCATGTAAGTACATCAATAGATAACAAGCCAAATTACACATTTTTTCTAAAAGCCATGAGGCAACTCCAGCAGTTTCTTGGAACAGTATTATTTGGCAAAGAAAGATAGATTGACTTTGGGAGCTCTAAAGTAGTTCCAGATAGGAAGGTATCCGAGTAGTATAAAAAGCAAGGAAGTGCCAAATGTCCCTTTTCAGTGCTCTCTCCACCCTCCAGTTAGTACTGATGAAGTATCTGCTCTATTTCCTGACCCCTTCACCTCCACCTACATTTCCTTGTGGAGGAAAATATGTGTCTTATTTTAAATAGCATTTCATGGATGGATGCCAACCCCATGAAGATAGACTTCCCATCCTCCTTTAAAAAGGTATTGTTGAATGGGTTTGGAATGAGGAAGTATAAAATTACAGCTTGAAGGACCAGTGAACAGTTGAATGCTCAAGGTGCTTTTAAACAGTTGTATTAAAGTAAAGTTGATATACAGTAATTGAAGTATGCAATTTGATGAGATTTGATGTATACACCTGAACTTTCCCTCTACACACTGCCTTAGCAGTATCCCTCAAATGTTGATATATCATATTTTTATTTTTATTCCGTTCAGAACATTTTATGACATCTTTGTTGATTTCTTCTTTGTCTCAGGAGGTTATTTAAAAGTTTATTTTTTAGTTTTCAGATATTTGGCTAGTCCAGATATCTTTCTCCTGTTGATATATAATTAATTTTACTGTGGTCAGAGAACATGCTTGTATGATTTTAATGCTTTACATTTATTTGGCCTTGTCTTCGTGGTCACTTGAGAAGAATATATGTTGTATTTTTCTATTGTTGGGTCAGTAGACCCAACTAGGCCCAGTGAACTAGGCTAGTTTGTTGATACTGTTGTATAAGTTTTCTGTAGTCTTACTGATTTTCTGTCTACTTGTTCTATTCATTATTGAAAGAGTTATTAAAATCTCTGATTCTAATTGTAAATTTGTTTCTCCTTTCACTTTTATTAGTTTTTGCTTCTTATATTTTGAAGGTCTATTATTAGGTACATAATTATCATTATGAAATGACCCTCTTTATCTTTGGTAATTGTTATTGCTCTGAATTCTACTTGTCTAATATTAATATAGCCATTCCAGTTTTTTAAAAGTGTTATTATGGCATATCTCTTCTCATTATTTTACTTTTAGCTTGTCTTTGTATTTGAAATGAATTTTTATTATTTTTTATCTAACCTGACAATCTCTCCTTTTTTATTTGGAATTAATTTGATTATTAGTATGGTCAGGTTTAAGCTATAGTCTGCTTTTTATTTGTCACATTTGTTCTTTGTTTTCCTTTTCTTTTTTTCCTCCCTCTTTTGGGGGCAGGATTGAGTTTTTTGGGGGGTAGAGTGGGCAGGATTAAGTATTTTTTATGGTTCCAATTACAGTAAAACCTTGGTTTGCAATCAAAATTCATTCTGGAAACATGCTTGTAATCCAAAGCACTTGTGTATCAAAGCAAATTTCCCCATAAGAATTACTGGAAACTCAGCTGATTCATTACACAACCCAAAAATATTCATATAAAAATGATTATAATACTGTAATATACTATGAAATAATAAAGAAAATACAAAATATGAAGAAAAATAAACAAATTAACCCGCACTTACCTTTGAAAACCTTTGTGGCTGGTGTGAGGGAGACAAAAGAGAGGAGGGTTATTGTGTAGGATGACTTTCACTATCACTAAAGGAATCATACTGTCTATTGGTTCAGTGGAATCTTTTTCTGCATGGGAGCCATTGTATACACTCACACAGATGTTGACTACAATACAGTATTAATAAACTCTGGTCATATACTGTATTTAATGTAACTGGCAATAAGGCAGCAGAGGAAGGGGTCTATATCCACAGGCAGCCTGACCTAGAATGAAATAGAGCATTCCTAAGCTTACTCTCGTATGGAAAAAGCAAAGGATCGTCCACAGGTGCTTTGAAGTGACAAAAATACACTAGTGCCAGTTGTGGGCATCTTACAACGTTTTGAAAAATCACTGATTTCTGCCAAACACTGCAGCCTGAGACTGAGCATTCAAGTGTGGGAGATGATCATCCACAATCCTGCAGCGAGAGAGAGAGAGAAGAGCCGTTGGCCCAGTTGTGATCATGTGACATTTGGCATCATGTACTACTCATATTGCAAGATACCGCTTGTTTATCAAGTTTAAATTTATTAGAAATGTTTGCTCATCCTGTAGAACACTTGGAGAACAAGTTACTTGCAGTACAATATTGTATTTCCAAAATTGGTTTGTTATATTATTTGTGGTAGTTTAAAAAATTTACAGTGTACATCTTTAATTATACTTCATATCCAAGTAATATTATATTACTTTACATGTACTATATGAATCTTACAATAGTATATTTCCATTTTCCCCTAACGTCTGTATATTATTGTCACATATCTTAACTTCTTCATGATTTTAGGTTATAAACCCTACAATTTATTATTGTTACTTTAAATAAATATCTTTTTTCTTTTATTTTGAGAGAGAGAGAGAAAGTGGGGGAGGGGCAGAGAGAGAAGGAGAGGAAGAAGGAGAGAGAGAATAAGCAGGTTCCACACTGTCAGCATAGAGCCCAATGCAGGATTCAAACTCAAGAACCATGAGATCAACGACCTGAGCCGAAGTCAGATGCTTCACTGACCAGTCCACCCAGGCACCCCTTAAATAACTATCATTTAAAGACATTTTGAATTTAAATAAGTATTTGTTTTTAGTCCCATCTTTGCCATTTTTGGTACTCTTCATGCTTTTGTGTAGATCCAGATTTCCATCTGGCATTACTGTTCTTCCACCTAAAGAACTTCCTTTAAAATTTCTTGTAGTGTTCAGGGGTACCTGGGTAGCTCAGTCATTTGAGTGTCAGACTTTGGCTTAGGTCATGATCTCATAGCTTCTGAGTTTGAGCCCCATGTTGGGCACTATGCTGACAGCTCAGAGTCTGAAGCCTGCTTCAGATTCTGTCTCCTTTGTCTCTGCCCTGCCCCCACTCGTGCTCTGTCTCTCTCTCTCTCTCTCAAAAATAAACATTAAATTTTTTTTTTAAATTTCTTATAGTGTTCTATTGCTCATGATGAATTTCACTTCACCTTTGTTTTTGAAAGCAATTTTCAGAGAATTCTAGCTTGGCAGATTCTTTTTTCTTTCAGATTTTGCAGATGTTCTGGTCTCTGTTGAAATCTGTCATTCTTATCTTTATTCTTCTGTATATACTGTATCTTTTCTCTCTGGATCTTTAAAGATTTTTTTCTTTTCCACTGGTTTTCAGTAATTTCATTTTGTTATGTCTTGGTATGGTTTTCTTTATACTTCTCACGCCTGAGGATTTGTTTGGCAAAATTGGAGAAATAGCCATTATTTTTTCATATAAATTTTCTCTCTTCTCACCTCTATTTTCTCCCTCTGAGACTCTAATTATACTTATGTTAGACCACTTGATATTGTTCCACAGCTCACTGTTAGTCCGTTCATTTCCTTCATTTCAGTAATTTGCTGTCTTTCATTTTGGAGACTTTTCATTGATGTGCCTTCACATTTACTCATCTTTTCTTCTATACTATCTTGTCTCCTGTTAATTCCACCTAGAGTATTTTTTATTTTCAGAAGTTTGATTTGGTTTTCTTTATATCTTCTCTTTCTCTATCATGCTCATAGTTTCTTTTACCTTCTTGGACATATGGAGCATATTTTGTATGTGTTCAGGTTCAAATAAACAAATTCTCAGGTAGTCTTTCATCTATGTCATTTCTGGGTCTATTTCTTTTCTTTTTTTTTTTTTTAATTAAAAAATGTTTGTTTATTTTTGAGAGAGACAGAAACAGAGCATGAGTTGGGGAGAGGCAGAGACACACACAGAATCCAAAACAGGTTCCAGGCTCTGAGCTGTCAGCACTGAGCCTGATGTGGGGCTTGAACTCATGGACTGCAAGGTCATGAGCTGAGCCTTAGTTGTATGCTCAACTGACTGAGCCACCCAGGTGTCTTTTTGTTTTTGTTTTTTTAATGTTTATTTATTTTTGACAGAGAGAGAGAGAGAGACAGAGCATGAGTGGGTGGGCATTGTAAGTTTTATGTTGTTGGGTGCTGGATTTTTCTTTTTTTAATTCCTTGAAACAGTTTTGGATTTTGTACTAGAATGCAGTACCTGGTGAACAGTTTAATCTTATGGGAAAGTTGATGTATTCCAGTTTTTCTGTTGATCTTTTTTTTTTTTTTTAATTAAAAAAAAGTTTCAATGTTTATTTTTGAGAGAGAGAGAGGTAGAGTGCAAGTGGGGCAGGGGCAGAGAGAGAGGGAGACACAGAATCCGAAGCACGCTCCAGGCTCTGAGCTGACAGCACAGAGCCCAGTGGGGGGTTTTGAACTCACAAACCATGAGATCATGACCTGAGCTAAAGTTGGACACTTGGTTAAGTGACTGAGCCACCCAGGCGCCCCTCTGTTGACCTTTGTTAAGCAAACTTATTTATAGCCTTTAGTCTAATGTTCAGTTGTTCCCGTTGCTCAGACATACTCTTGTGAGGATTGTACTCCTTGTTGTTTTGTTATAAAGTCTTTCCATTCTGGTTGTTGGGAACACGAACTAATCACGGTCTTGTGTGAACCCTAATTCTTGTGTTCTTTAATCCATGCTTTAGGTAGTTTTTCCACATGCATGTGTCAGTTAGTACTTAACCTAAGACCAAAGGGTAATCCTCTGCAGATATCCAGACCTCCCTCTCTGTGTACCCCTCTCCTTGTTACTACCCTATCCCTGAATTCCAGTGACCTTGGTTTTCCTAACTTTAAACTTTGTCATCAACTCAGATCACTGGGCTACACCTGGCCTTCTTCTACCTGCACTGTAGGCTATAAATTCTCTCCAGTCAGTAAGCTGGGTTCATCTCTTATTTCTCTTCTCAGGGACCCCTGTCCTACATTGACTGATATCTAGTGTGTGAAAAACATTTCTTCGTATATTTTGTTCAAAACTTTCTTAGTTGTCTTAAGCTGAGAAGGAAAATCTGGTCCCACATGGATACAATTCAGGTAATGTTTTACAGAATGAAAAAATGGAAACAGCTGTATTTAAAGAGTTTGTTATTTCAGATATTCTTCTTATCTTTTTGATTTAAGAGTGAGGGTGACCAATTGGATTGGCTGTTTTCTCCACTGAACTTCAATGGAAAGCTTTTGCATTAAGTCTGCTTTAGCTGGTTAAGCCTTTCCTTTGAATATGTCTCTCAGAGGATAAGACATTCTAGTCTAGGTTTAGGTGACATTGACCCCCAGTTGTCCTATATTGGTGTTGGTAACTTTGTCTGGGATTACGATCTTGAGGTTTAAATCATTGATTTAGGAGATAGATGGCATGATGAAGGAATGATGTTAAATCACTGACACTTCAGATCTCCAATTCTAAATTCAGACTGTATCTAATAACCTGCACCATGTGACTGCACTTGAAGTCTCTGTGGGTAAAAGGACAGTTTATCAACCTCTATCAGTAGAGTCTGAAACATGAGATTTGAAAAGGTTTGATCGTGCTTAATACTAGAAGAAATGCCTCTTCTAATTTCAAACCCTTTAACCTAGAAAACTGAAAATAACTTGTCCCTCTTTTAATCAATAAAGAAAACACATTTGATGATTCCTGTTTCCCATCCTTTCCTGGAGATGTCTTCTTTTTTCTCAGTAGATTTCCAAAAGCTCTGATTATTTGAGCCTCCATTAGTAAGTATACCTTCAGTAGGTTTCAGAATTGGGCCAATGTGTACAATAGTTCTTCTGATGAAGGGCCTGCTAATGGCATAAAGACAGGTACTAGTGAAGTTACGGTGTCTGTGTATCACTAGGGCCAAATGAAGCCAGAAAAGTCATTCTGGAGTTTGTTGTCACCAAAAGGTGCTTCCATGTATGCAGTTACGAGTATCTTTAAGTGATAAAATCTCTTTTCCTCATGGTACTTGTGAACTTGCTCCAATATTGTCATAATACTGCCATCAGGTCTGTAAAGCTTTCTTAGGAGCAAGAAAAAAAACCCTTTGCTTTACCTTTTTCTCTTATTTTTTGAGTCTGAAAATGAGTCCTCTCTCTCTCTTTCTGTCTCTGTCTCTCAGCCTCTGTCTTTTCACATGACCACTTGGGCAAGAGCCTTGTTCATTTCACTACATCCCTAAAGGCAAGGAGGTAGAGGAGAAAAGCAACCCTCTTTAAACTGTGTAACCAGAAAGTTTAGAGCAGGCCCTTCCTTAGTTTTTGAGTAGATAATGAAAGAAAGAGGAGGTTCTGAAGGAGTGTTGAGTCATTGTCTGCTCAGTTTTCATTTTATGTCATGGCCCCTGCATCTCCAACCTACCTCAGAAATGCTTGCAACTGACAGTGACTGTGTGAGGAAGAAAAATGCTTCAGTGTGCTAGAATGGTTGATATGTAGGTACAACATGGTTTATGTCCCTGGGAATACAGTGAATATGAATATGAAAATTCTATGTAAGAGGAAAAAACTCAGGTTTTTTTGCACAAATGTAGCTACATTTATATGTGTGTGTGTGTATTTTTAATTTTTAAACAAAATTTTTAAATTTATTTTTAAATTTTATTTTTCTATTTCCTTTCATTATTTGCCCACCTGCATCATGATTTTGAAATAAAAATCAACATAAATAAAACTGGGTATTCAAGTTTTTTAAAGCTTGCTTTACATATTTATAGATTTTGTATGCTTTCAACATTTTTTTTGATTACTATAAACTTGTTTCATTTTGCTTCACTCACTATGTGTATTTATAAAAGTATCATTACCAGAAGACAGAATCAGTTTTTTTCTGTTTTTAGGAAATGTATATTTTAACTCCTTTTAGCATTATGCCTCAGCTCTCTTGCCCTTTATCCCTCTGTTCATAGATACTCTCCAAAGTTCATTTTAACTGAGATCTAGAAGAGCTAGAAGTCTCTCGGGCACTGTCACTATGCATCAAATTTACCTTGTTCTTTAGCCTTTGCTCTAGATTATCGCTGAGACTGCAAATGATTCTGTGTGAGTTTGGGAAGGTACATTGGCTAGTATATACTGCTTAGTTATTAGCATGTGCTTTTTGCTATCCTGTGCACCATCTTTGCTGTCTGTGTTTGTGTTTGTTTTGCTTTCTTAATAACCTCTGTCTCTGAAGCATGCATAAACACATCAGTAAAAAGGAGAAAAATCTTTCCTTAATAAGTGTGATTGATGGAACTTCTTTTTCCTATTGAATTTCTATATTTCTTATGACAACCAATATTTTATTAGTTTTAAATGTTTCTATATTATATAACCGCTGTGGCTACAAACATTTCTATTCTCCGAAAAAATGTATTTATAGTCTCAGATAATGAAATATAAATGAGAAACAATTCTGCACAGCCTAGTTAGCATTTCAGAGGGCTAGTTCTCTGAAACATCCCATTTCCTCTCTGTCTGCCAGTTCTCTCTCATCCTCATTTTTATCCCATCCACATTAAGAGTTAATAGTCCATTCTTTTTTTTTTTTTTAAGTTTATTTATTTTGAGAGAGAGCTCAGAAGGGCTGAGAGAGAGAGAGAATCTGAAGCAGGCTCCGCACTGCCAGTGCAAAGCCCGATATAGGGCTGGAAATGAACCATGAGATTTTGACCTGAGCCAGAATCAAGAGTTGGACGCCCAACTGACTGAGACACCCAGGTGCCCCTCCAGTCTTTGATTCTTATAAACAGTGCCACATGAACATCTTGGTACTCACATTTAAGAGATTTTGTAGGAGTGCAATCTCTGAGTCACAGGGGATGTGTATCATTATCAATTTTGTTAGATAATGCCAAATTGTTTTCTAAATGATCCTTCCAATTTTCACTCTCTCCAGCTGTGTATGAGAATTTCTGATATTTCATATCCTCACAAGTACTTGGTATTGGTCAGTCTTCTAATGTTTACAATCTGATATGTAGGTATATTATTACAACTCATTGCTTTTTTTAAAAAAAATCTTGGGGCACCTGGGTGTCTCCGTTGGTTGAGCGTCCGACTTCGGCTCAGGTCTTGATCTCGCGGTTTGTGAGTTCGAGCCCCACATCGGGCTCTGTGCTGACACCTCAGAGCCTGGAGCTTGCTTCAGATTCTCTGTCTCCCCCTCTCTCTACCCCTCCCATGCTCATGCTCTGTCTCTCAATAATAAATAAAATGTTAAAAAAAATTTTTTTTAAATCTTAAACTTACAGGAAAATTGCAAGCTCAGTACAAATAACCTTTTTTTTTCTTGAACCATTTGAGAGTAAATTACTAATATGATACCCTAACATTCCAGAATAGTTTGTATGTTCTATAGATGAAGACTTTGTCCTTGGTACCTGTAAGATAACAAAATCAGGTCGTTTGCATGATGACTTTGCTCCCATTTAATCTACAGATCCTATACAACTCTTGCTAATTGTCTAAATCATGTCTTTTATGGTAATAGAATCCAGTTTAGATTGCAGGTTGTTTTTGGTTGCTGTGTCCCTCTGGTGTCTGATCTGGAACCACTCCTCAGTCCTTCCTTGATTCTCATGACCCTAACACTTTCATACATTACAGGCCAGTTATTTTGTTGAGTATCTCTCAGTAATGGTTGTCTGTTGTTTCCTCACAATTAGATTCAAGTTGGGTGTGTTTCTAGGAATATCACAGGCATTTTCTGTGTTCTTCTCATCACATCCTGTCCAATAGCAGATGATTTTGCTTCATCCCATTACTGATGATGTTACTTTAGAACATTTGATTAAGTTGGTGACCTCTGAGCTTCTCCACTGTACAATTACCTTTTTTTCTTTTTGTAACAAATGAGTATTTTTGGCCAGTGAGAGCCATTTCAAGGGGACTTCTGTCTGTCTTACACCTCACCCTCTTTCTTCTGCAAGTACTTCCTTACTTTCTGGCATTGACTCTCCATGCCCGGTCATCCTTCAGTGGGAATGCCCTTCTCACCGAGGGGTGATCTCTCCCAAGTTTAGTGCTTGCTCACATCTCTCCTCTGAATTCCATCCTTATTTATCTACTTATCTACCCGACATTTCAGTTGGCGATGTCACGGGCATCTTAAATTGTGCTTGTTCAAAATAGAATCCCTGACTTCAGCTGTTAAATGGATCTCTCTCACCCAGTCATCCTCATCCCATTCAGTCTTAGCCAAGTTCCTCCTTCCTTAGTCTGCAAACCTACCGTCGGCCTCTGCTCTCTTCCGCACCATACCCAGCTTCAGTCTGTCAGCACATTCTGTATATTTTACCTCCAAAATATGCCTCATGTCTTTCCACTTTTCTCCAGGTCCTCTTGGCTTGCTTTCTTCTTCCTCTTCACTAGTTTCTCCACTTCTGCTCTGGTTTCTCTCTGGCCTGTTTCCACACATCTTTTATTGGTGCAAATCAGATCACATCATTGGCTTTCTTAAAAGCCTGCAGTGCCTTCGCATTCCTCTCAGGATAAATCCCAAACCAGTGAAGATCCACATGATCTGACTCTGGCTTTGCTCATCCACTCCATTTCATGTTCCTCTTTCTCTTGCTGAAATGTGAGAGCAAGGGAAACGTTCCCTTCCTGCAGCTCCTCAAACACTCTTTTCTTCCTCAGGGCCTCACCAGAACAGTGTCCTCTTGCCCTTTATCCAGCTGTGCCTTTTCATGTCCTACTCGTGGGGAGAAAGAGTAGGATTGGGCAGGAAACTTCCCCTTACTCAGACAGGTCTTTCCTGATTACCAGTTAAGTTCATCTCACCCCATACCTCATCATTCTCTATTAAAACACTCTCTTTTCTTCATAGTACTTAACATGATTTGAAGCCATTTGATTACTTATTTACTGTCTTATTTTCCCCATTAGATTCTAAGCCCATGAGCTTAGCACCTTGCACCCAAAGTGCTAACAGTGTTAGAAGAAAGGAATAGTAGTTCAGTACTTCTGCCAAAAATGAGCATAGTGCAGTTGCCTAGAAGGGGAAATGTGCCCTTTTTGAGGTAAGGAGAAGGTTAAATGCTATTGTTGATATAAGAGAATAAAATTATTTTTTAGAAGCTAAGTTTTCTAAAAACTACAAAAGATTGAGACAGGAAAACAGACCCAATGAGAATCTATTAATAAAGCGTGATGAAATCTGCATTAATGAATTCTCTTTAAAATGAAAATTAGCTTGTTATACAAGGCCATGAAACTTAAAAGGGAGGCATTTGAAAGCCAGTCTCCTGACTTCCATATTGTAAATCATGGCTCCCATGGAGGATGTATATGTTGAGTGGAAAAATGAGCTCAGCAGAGATGTTCATCATTATCTTTAAGGTTTGTCAGGAGATGTACTTTACTAGATAAAGGAAAAAAGAAACGGCAATAAAGAATAGGAACCAAGTTACTTAGTTTCTAAGAGATACTTGTAACAATTAGACACATTCAGATCTGCTGTGATAGATGTGTTGTGATGATTTTTAGATAAATACCTATAGATTTTTAAAAGTTTTTCAAAACTATTTTTTTAATTGAAATAGTAATAGCTGTTTTAGTCAGCTGTTCTGTGGCAACAAATAGCCCCCAAATTTCAGTGGCTTGTAAGAACAGAGGTTTATTTTGTGCCTTTGTTACACATCTTTGAGCAGATTGACATTGGATCTGTTACTGCTCTCAGTGTCTTTTTTATTTTTTTAAGTTTATTTATTTTTGAGAGAGAGGGAGAGAGTGTGCTCACGCATATGTGTGCACATGAGTGGGAGAGGGACAGAGAGAAAGGGAGAATCCCAACCAGTCTCCCTGCTGTCAGTGCAGAGCCCACTATGGGACTCAAACCCACGAACCATGAGATCATGACCTGAGCTGAAACCAAGAGTCGGATGCTTAACCAACTGAGCCATCCAGGTGCCCCTGCTCTCTGTGTCTTTTAATTCCATAATCTAGGCTGAAGGAGCAGCCTGTATTTGGGATGTAGTGTACTCATAGCAGAGGGAAAGGAGAGAGCCAGTGGAAGCATGCATTGGCTATTGAAACTTCTGCTCAGATAGTGTGTATATCATGTCTACTCATTTACTAGTGTCCACAGCCAAGTCCGTTGTCAGTTGGTAGGGGATAAATAATCCATAGGATCCTTCAAATGACATGTAACCAGTGGAGATACCGGAGGATATCCTGGGCATACCTGAGGAACTGGGAAGGGGACTGAAGTATTTGGAAATGTTAGTACTATGTCCTACATTGGCAAACATTGACTGAGTGTTTACTATTTGCCAAATACTATTTGAGGTGCTTTCCATTAATTAACTCATTGCATCCCCACAATTATCCTATCAGATAAGTATTATTAATTACTTTACAGATGAGGAAACTTGAGGCCCAAGTTCACACAGCTAGTAAATAGTAGAGCCAGGCTTTAAACCTAGGCCGTTTAAACCTAGGCTCTAGGAAATGCAACAAGCACAGGTTGTTGCTAGAAACATTTTTGTGTGTGCTTTTTGAAAAGAGCAGTGCTGCATGATGATTAATATTATATTGTATAAGTAGTTACTCTTCTAGGAATAGTGTATTTACAAGGAACGAAAAGTTTAAGGGAATGCTAATTGTCATAACTAGATGGGCCACTGCATTGATCTCTAAGGACCTGAGAATGTCTCTCCATTTCTCTCCAAATTTACCTTTCATATTTGCATTCTGATTTGTGAACCTATGGAAATAAATATATTTTGGTTCAAATATTTGCTGAATTTATACTGTATATGTAGCACTTTGGTTTTCTTGATTTATTTAGTCCTCTGGAATATGACTTTAAAATCCTGCATGTTTACTTAAAGGCACAGCCCAATGCCTCTTCCTCTGGGAAGCTTTACTTGGTATCTCAAGCTGAGTTTGCCACTCATGCCTCTGAAGTAACTTAAAAAGAGCACAGGAGACCGAACTTTCCCAGTTGGCAGCTCTGGGAACTGGGAAGAGGATCTGAACTCCATTTTCTCCTCTCAATAATGAGGATCAAAATACATAGGTGTAAACAAGCCTCAATAACGTTTCGTTGGAAGTACATTGTGACCATTAGGGTTTTCTGTAAAAATGTAAGGATTTGATTAATCTCTACAATATTCTTCCTGACTTCTTTTCTGGACTTTTTGTCTTTCTCTTTTCTGTTCATTCACTTAACAGATATTTCCTGAGCACCTGCTATTAGGGACAGTCACTGTGGTGCTCATGGATATGGACTGTGGCCAGACTGCCTGAGTTTAAATCCCTGTTCTACCACTTACTAGCCCTGTAACTTTGGCCTTTAACCTTATCCCACCTCAGTTTTCTAATCTGAAAAATGACTACTTGTGAGGATTAAATAAATTAATATATGTAATTAGCTTAGAATGCTGCCTCATAACATATTATTACCCATTAGGATATATACTGTCCATAAGGACAGGCATTTTTTGCTTCTGTTTTGTTTTTTTTTTGTTTTTTGTTTTTTGGTTTTTTTGTGGCTATAACTCATTGCCAAGGACAGTGCCTGGAAATAGTCACTCAATAAATATTTGTTAAAAATGAGTGAATAGTTGATAAGCTTTGTGTAGGGAAAGAAGAAAAAAGACCAGCTATGAAATCATCTAATAAGTGCTTTTAGTGAAGCATGGTAAGTACTGTTCTTTGTATCATCCCTTCTAAGTTGCCATGAAGAGTTACTATAAAAATTAATGGAGATAAGGTCCTTAATAAAAAAATATCTATGAAAATAAGACTTTACTAAATCATGAGTTCTTCAAGAATTGGGAATATGTCTTACTATACCTTTAAATCCTTAGCACCAAACTTGATTCTTAGCATCTAGGAGAAGCTCGAGAAATGCATGACTGAATAAATGAGTGTCTATTCTCTGGAAGATTGCCTGAAAGAAATGCTCCCCATCTACCCATTTTTGAACTCCTGAGTTCTGTCATTCAGTCTTTTGGCAAATAATATTGCAGAATACAATCACCTTAGTTGCTTAAAGAATCTCCTTCAGGAAACTGGGTTGTAATGGTTGTCCTATTTGCTTTTTGTTTTGTTTTGTTTTTAAGTTTATTTATTTTTTGAGTATGTGTGAGAGAGAGAGGGCAGGGGAGGGACAGAGATAGAGAGGGAGAGAAAGAATCCCAAGCAGGCTCTGCACTGTCAGCACACTGCCCGATATGGGGGTTGAACTCATGAACCATGAGTTCATGACCTAAGCCAAAATCAAGAGTCAACCACTTAACCGACTAAGCCACCCTGGCACCCCTGTTTGTTTGTTTGTTTGTTTGTTTGTTTGTTTGTTTGTTTTTTAATCAAAGGATGATAGAGGTGGCAAAAAAAGAAATCAGTTATTGCATTTAACACAGAGGTATGGAGGGCAATGTCCATTGTCTGGATTTAGTGCCCCCCAAAGAATGTTGCATCTGAGAATTTCCTTTTAAAATTCAAGATTGGGAAAACTTTGCTTTCCTGAGGTATTGTAAGCCTTTTCCTTTCTATTAATGAGAATGATGTGACTAAATGTGTCTCTTTTTTTCATTTTGACTGCTTGGGGCCCCAAAGTCTAACTTGAAGTTTAATTATGGCATGCATATTTGTGTCTTTCATGTCAGTGGTCTTGAATTTCTACTCTCACTCATGTTTTCCCTGTCTGGGCTTCAAAATTCCTATTAATATTTTACTGTTATTTGGTTATAAACATGTTTGCTGAAAGCCACCCCAAATCTCAGTGGAATGAGGCAAATAGTAACAAATATACGTGCATGCCTGCATTTCTACAGTCCTGAAACAGCTTCTAGACTTTGCCTCTAGATGTGATTGCTGACACTTAGTACGAACAACCCCTTTTCCACAGGTCAAATAGAAATACAAAATGCTGTTTCTCTGTTGTTCCTATGGGATAAATGTGTTCTTTCAAATGTTTGGATTATGCAGGTGTTGCTTTCTGAAAATGAGCAGCCTGTTTTTTGTGTTCTTTCAATTTGCTAAAATAGTGCTTTTTCCTGAAAGTCTCTTGGCCCTTATAGAAAATCCCATAAATAAATTGACGTCTTTTATAATTCCTTCGCAGGAAAGAGCAAAGATCATCCAGCTCTTGCCTTCTTGGGTAAAGGTAGACCATGTTTGTATTCTGCCTGTTACTCTCAAGAAAGGACATTTTGGGGAGTTGTAATCGTTTCAGCTCAATTGGCAGCTATTTTATTAGTGTTTTGTAGAAGATGATAAATCTCTGCATAAGACTCACAACTTGTCTACTTGATATTTGTTTTAGGGGAAAATAACACCTTATCTTTATGGCTGGCTATCACCTGTGTGATATGTCAACATGGAGAGAGAAGAATGTGTATCACACGGTGACAGCAAGCTGCCACATCCATCAGGGTAATGTCACTGAGCCGGCACCACCATCCATCAACTCTTTAAGGCTTCTGGCTGAATTCTAATTTTGCATGTTAATGGAGGGTGGAGAGCTTCCAGGATAGACTATAGTGCACAACTTCTTTTCAGTGTTGTTATCTGAACTCCGGAGAAACACAAGCTTGCACTCTCTGAACCTTTAAATGCTCTTGTCTCTTCTCTCTTCTTGCTTTTCCCCAGCTGGCAAAAATCTCTTTCTTCACATACAGCCCAAAGTCGTTTTCCATGTGGAACGTTTCCCACCTCCCTTATGCAGAAGTAGTTGCATGTTCTATGGGAGGCAGAGCAGTTATTCCTCTACAGGGTTGCAGTAGCTCTCCTCCCTGTGGAAGAGTTGCTCTTACAGTCCCGGGATAAAGTTATCACAAAAAGGAAGAAAAAGTTATCATGAATATTCATGGAGGAGAAAAAAGTTCTAGCACTTACTTCCATATTCCTAGTTTGTTTCCTCCTGTTGTTTGAAAGAGGGTCTCTTTAGGGAAGGTGTGCAAAATCTTTCTAGATGTGGTCTCACTGTACAAATGGAGTCATCACCAGTGCTAACTAGCCCCAGTAGCCTCTTCTCCAGCCTGCTGGGTACAATACTACATAGTACCTGGCCTTTGATCCTTGATTTTAAAAATATTCAACTATTAAAAATAACTTTTATTGGAATTATCCTTCCTATAAAAATTAATGCCTATTTTTTTAATTAATTTTTTTAACGTTTATTCATTTTTGAGAGTCAGAGAGAGACAGGGTGTGAGCAGGGGAGGGGCAGAGAGAAAGGGAAGCACAGAATCCAGAGCAGGCTCCAGGCTCCGAGTTGTCAGCATAGAGCCCGACATGGGGCTCTTAACTCACAGACTGCGCAGGCATGACCTGAGCCGAAGTCGGATGCTTAACCAAATGAGCCACCTAGGCGCCCCAATGCCTATTTATTGTAGAAAATCTAGCAAAAGCAGCCATTCCAGAGAATTCATAGCTAAGTCACTCTCATATTTTAATATTTTAATCATCGCATATTTTGAGTAAGGAAAGGTTTCATACTATTTTGCTGCCTGTTTTTTAAAGCAAGCTACTTATAAAGTTCATATTAATATGAACAGATTCTACAGAAGACATATCCTCTTTCTGTAGAAGACAGGTACTGCATGACAGATAATTAAGGACACCAGGTATAACTGACTGCACTGACTCCAGGTTTAAGTTCGGCTCTTGGAGGCACCTGAGTGGCTCAGTCAGTTAAGTGTCTGTCTCTTGGTTTTGGCTCAGATCATGATCTCACGGTTTCATGGATTCAAGCCCACATCAGGCTCTGTGCTCACAGTGTGGAGCCTGCTTGGGATTCTCTCTCTCCCTATCTCTGCCCCTCCCCTGCTCATGCTGTCTCTGTCTCTCTTAAAAATAAAAAATAAATTTTAAAAAAACTTAAAAAAAATAAATTCTGCTTTTGCCTTTTGTCAGCTTTGTGACTTTGGGCAAGCTGCTTAAACCTTGGAAGCCTTAATTTCTTTCTCAGTAAAATGCCTGCCTTTCCCAAGCACTATAAAAAATAAAATGACTTGATGTGCAGACATGTACCTGTTATAGTAACAGGATAAATTTTAGTATGTTCACCTCTGCCTTCCCGTTCTGCCTCACTCTCAGTACTTTCTCCCCCATGTGCTCCTGCCATTTGACTTTCTTATAGTTTGTAAAATAGACCAGACTACCTGTGTGTTTCCTCGTTACCTTTTGTCCTGAAGATGTGCACTAGAGCAGGAGCAAGACATAGAGCAAGATAAAGGATTCTTGACAAAGGCTTTATCTGAGGGTTCTGAATAGAGTAAGAAAACTCTAGAGATATTCCTTACCCTAAATAAGATCTGTAGTTTAAAAAAAAAAAAAACATTAATGTCTGTAAGGAAAATAATTAGCTGAGGAATGTTCACTAGATGTTTGGATTCATAGGGGTAACTCAGCACGAGATGTTTGTTTTTATAGGAAGATAACAATAAAAAGTGATTCTGTCAGGAAGGACTAAAATAGCATTTTACTTTTCCATAGATTTACATGTTTAAGCAATGTGTAAAATTAAGAGGGAGGGACTGTGGAAAGAAAGACTCTATTTTCTTCTAGCATTTGGAGGTGAGAAAGAGTTGCTCAGATTGATATAATTTGGAGCCTGATTTTATTACATATGCCCACCAGACTCTTTATACTTCTGACAAGTGAAATCTCTTCTTTTTAAAATCTTAATACCTATTTTGTGTTTTGGCACACTTACACATTTAGCTGATGTTAACCATAGCCTAACCAGAACAGGTGAGACTATAAATACCTACTTTGTTGAAAAGCACAAATTTTGGATCAGAGGTATGTAGGTTTTATTTTAGTTTTAATCTTTAAGCTTGGATTTTTAAATTGTATATATACTAAATTGTATAAATAATAAATATTATAAATTTTTAAGTACCATTTGCTGTACAAAGATCTTTGCTGCACATAACTTTTTTCATGTTTTATCTTTATCTTGACCTAAATATAAAGTCATAGAAATGGAAAAAACTAGGTTAAAAGAAATATGTATCTTATGGCTCAGAATGCAAACTGCCTTTCAAGCTATATTAATTTATGTTTCCATTAGCAGTGCATTAGTCTTTGCTGTCTCCATCCGAATTCTTTTCTTGCTAATTTAAAAAGCAAAATATTAAATCACATTTTGTTTTATTTCTTTGATATTAAGGTAAGCATTTTTCTGTGTGTATGTTAATTAATATTTCCTTTTAAAAATTATTTATGTTGTTTAGCCTTATATCATGAGGTAACACTGTTCTATATAAATGGACTAGCCTTCTTTAAAAGTCCTCTCCTAGGCATCTAGTTAGCACTGCTATTCTGGGGCTGTGTAAGTATAATCTTTGTGCTGACCTGTATCCTAGTCAGACAGTGTAGCTAAGAGCATGGACTAGGGAGCGACTTGGCCTGGGTTTAAACCCAGTTTCTGCTACTTACTACCTGTGTGTCCTTACTTAACTCTGGGCTTTAGTCTCCTCGCCTTTAAGTAGGAATGAGAGTAATAGCTTTTGCACTCGGTAGCTGTATGAGGTAAATGAGTCGATCCACGTAGCACCTGACACATAGTAAGCACTCAGTAAGTGTGAGCTGTTAACCATCCTTTGGGATATAAGCCCTGGGAGAGGAGGGATTTTGGTCGTGTCTGTTGCTATGTTACTGCCCAACAAATGGTAGACTCTTCGTGGATATTCTTGAAATGATTGGACTAGAAACATTACCGAATGCAGTAATATGTAACCTAAGTCAGAGTGTCGGCAATCTGCGCTCTGCATATTCCCAGGCAGTTTGAGGTAAAGATGTGGGTCAGACTGAATGTAGCAAAAAGTGGTATAGTTTACTTCAACTTCCTTCACACAGTAAAACAAGAGCTTCTCAGGAGTCTGTGAAGAATGGCCAGAAACTGCCATCTGGGTCAGGACATTCCAACTGCCTAACTTGTGTTCTCCCTCCTCCCACTTACTTTCAGAGACCAACCCTGCCCCGAGGTTCCCACGGGGTCTGTCTTTGAAAGTAAACAAATGGAGTGCATTTGACCCAAATCACAATATTAGCTCCCGTCAGAACTTAACCTGACCAGCAATTTATTGGAACCTTTTGGGTCTATTTATCTTTGCCCAAGGAATTCTCTGTAAGTTTTGGACGGGTTTATTGAGGTCTAATTTACATATAGTAAACTTCACCCTTTTTGAGGTGCGGTTGGATGCGTGTACAGTCATGTGATCATACCACAATCAAAGTACAGGACATTTTTACCACTCCAAAGAGTTCCCTCACATCCTTTCCTCCTGTTCCTAGCCCCTAGCAGCCACGGACCTGAGATATGTCTCTATAGTTTTACCCTTTCCCAAATGTCATTTAAATGGAATCATGTAGGACCTGGCCTTTTGTACTTCTTTCACTTAGCATAATGCTTTTGAGATTCACCCCTGTTGTTGCATGTAGCAGTGTTCATTCCTTTTTATTTTTGAGTGTATAATTGTGTGAGCAATTTAAAAATTATCTTCTTTACTCCCTAAAAGTAAATGTCTGACTCTTCTTGCCTGTGTTTTACAGAAGCTCCACATGCATCAAAATGCCCATGATACGCACAAAGAACATAATTTTATAACTCAGAAAATCTAAATAACAGGAAGGTACTGTGGATGTGTAACTTGATGAGGACAAGTACAGTGTTTGTGAATTACACAGATTTTTTTTCTTTCTCATTTTGTTAAAAAAATGAAAATTTAAAAGTTCTTTGGTCCCAAGGGAAAATGTAATGTGACATAAACTTTAAAAGTGCTTCACGGGGGTGCCTGGGTGGCTCAGTCAGTTGGGCGTCCGACTTCGGCTCAGGTCATGATCTTGCGGTCCGTGGGTTCAAGCCCCGCATCGGGCTCTGTGCTGACAGCTCGGAGCCTGGATCCTGTTTCAGATTCTGTGTCTCCCTCTCTCTCTGACCCTCCCCTG